>NC_056710.1:7525999-7825999 GCF_018831695.1 Puntigrus tetrazona | reverse complement strand
TTTGTTAATGTTTTCAAGCAATGCGTTTTCTAAAAAGAATTTCTAATCAGTATATAGCTACACCATAGTTCACTGCAAAATATAAACCTTTAAATCCTAGGTGTAACCAAAGCCGTAAAACACGGGAGTTCAAATGTAAAGCGGACTAAGTAGGCACAAAAGGTACAGACACTGAGAGCAGGTATAAGTTTCAGTGAAGAGGGCCTCTCAATACTGAATGGCAAGGATATCCCGCTCAGGTTACCGCTTAGCCCATTAGAACAATGGAATTGAAAATGCTGCATCAATCCTGGCTTCTGATTATCCCCTTTCTGCACTGAAGCCAGAGACCAAAATGAGCCAGGCAACCATGTGCCCTAATGGCATCAGCTCCACTGAGATAATCCCAGTGTGCATGCATGGCCCAATATGTTAGATTTAACAAATAACTAATGGGGGAGCATTACAGCATTATACAGCAATTATACTACAAAGCTTATCCTCTATATTACTTAGCCAGAGGTCATGTGTTTAAATATAACAATGTTTTCAATGCTTTCAATAGCAACTTTCGATTTACAAGGCGATATCTGTAACCACTGGGCTGATGTGTTACTAAACGGATCCAACGTGTACAGTTTTTGATGAGGTATTGCATCTCATTCTGCAGTTGAGTGGACATTTCACATCAACAACAAAGTGCAAAAATGTGATATAACAAAGTAAAAAAAAAAAAAAAAAAAAGACAATGTAAGAAAGCTTAATGAAATGACTGTTCGTTTCAGTTTATGTAAAATGTTGCAAGACCAATTTGTTATTAAAAAGGAAAGAATGGATACAAAGAAAGGTCAATTACAAATTATGATTAACTATGGCAATTCGTAACCAATTTATTATCTTCAGTGGAATTATTCAATACGTTAGGGCCATGAAAAGGGCTATAATAACAAATAAATAAATATTTTAGTTCACAGTTTCAACATTTAGACTTTTAATTTTAATCACCTTGTCTGACCAATCATGTTATTACCAGGTTAATCTCAAATTTAAGTTTCAAGTGAAATCACACAAATACAGTTTATAAATATACATTGTGACAGAGAAAATATTGTAGACAAAATATTAAATGAAAAGGGTAATTACAATAATGTGTTCAAAATTACCGTCCACAGAAAAACATCATATGATGCTGACATGGCAATGTGGTAAACCATTTTTGGCTGTTCAGTTAATGACCTAGCTGACAGAATTTTTGCAGACAGAAATATTATAAATATATATTTTCCTAATTTCCAGACAATTACATTTAATATTTTACATGTATTTAACCCAATTATCTCAGTTGCAAACATTTACCTGAATTCACAACTAAATGTAATAGGCTATGTTTATGTTTTTCTCTTTTTTGTTTTATTTATTTATTTATTTTTTTGCTTAAGACCCACTTATTTTTTTTTACTTAAGACCCACTGCAAAACCTGTAAAAACGGAACAGACATATTAAAGTAATAATGACATAATGCACAGATTATTTATAAATGTATATTTATTAATATATTTAATATATATAATATAATTTCATGTGAACCTACATAATTGTAAAAAAATATTCATTTTTAATTCCTTTCTACGTTATACGTTCTGAATTATGGGGTAAATACAGTATGGCAGGACTAATAGTGAAACGGAACTGTGGTTGAAATTTACCCGATCGGATCCAACTGTAACACACGGGCGACTGTCAAGAGCAGGAAGTACATCTTTTCCATTGATCTCAGCTCTGTTTTTCCCCATGAGATAACAAATCAACCACTTTGTTTCTGTTGTCATGCTGTAACAGGTAAGCACCAATTGGTTTAACACTTTTTGTAATAGTTGTCGCTTTTGCGAAGCGGCATGAACCAGTCAGATTAATGCTGTAGCTAACCAGCTAGCTTGCAAGTAATAGGCTAATTTGTCTGACCACCGTCGCTGTTTTCATGGAAAGTGCTTTTGCTTCCCTTTTCGTTTATTTTTCTTAGTTCAAATTGACGTTTATAGATATATAGGTCGTGCACATAATTATGTTTGTTTTGTTAACTAGTGTAAGAATCAACTGCTTTCCATCAACAGTTTATTTAAAAATGAGAAAAGAAGGCAGTTGAGTATAGTTTATTCGTTTTTTCATAACCGTAACCTAAACCTAAAATTACATACTTTTTAACAAATACATTAAATTTATCTGGTGTCCGTAATGTAGAAGTAAATAAAGTGTTGTCATGAACATTCTTTACATAGTAGCTTTTACAGTTTGTGCATGTAATCTAAAATTAGTTAAGTGATTTAGTAAGTATACCTTCATTATCCAACGCTTCTGTTTATTCTTGGAAATGTTTTTACTGTGTGCTTTGACAACAATGCCAATAAAAATTATTTTGTGTACAGATAAAAGGCATGCACACCAAACTCAATGAAAAAAGAGGGAACCGTAGACACAGACCACACTAATGCTGATGATCAGGTTTTTTTTTTTTTAATCAAATACCTGGCGTCTAAATAATTTTTAAATCAGACGTTGTATGTTAATTATCTGCTTTTTATTCCCATTTTATATCATCATCTCATAAGCCCAAGAATGGCATCTGGAATGCAAGAGAAACAGTACACGCCATCTTTGCTCAGTTTTTTCATCTATAACCCCAAGTTTGGACCACGTGAGGGCGAGGTAAATCCTCTTTATTTAAATTAATTTTAATAATTCATGTAATTGTTTAGTAAGTAAATAAATAGAAATCTCCACAGCAAACATATTAAATGTCTACAGAATTTGTCTAGGGATGGTAATAATCTCAAAGGTGAACAAATGTGAACAAGCGGGAGTCACGTTTCGTTTACTGTATGTTAATTGTATGCTTATAGAACTGTTATTGTACTTTTGTAGGAGGAAAAGAAAATCTTGTTTTACCATCCCATTGAAATTGAGAAGAATGAAAAGATTCGTAATGTTGGACTCTGTGAGGCCATCGTTCAGTTCACCAGGTTTGCAATTTACTTACGATGGAATAAAAAGTGGTAAAAAAAACAAGCAGGCATAATAGAGAGGTTTTCTCGTTTACAGAACCTTCTGTCCAACAAAACCAGCCAAATCTCTCCACACTCAGAAGAACCGACAGTTTTTCCATGAGCCGGAGGAGAACTACTGGATAGTCATGGTACGTCTTTGCAAACAAACTTTCTTTAGCATTAAACTAGCCTGATGCTAAAGTATGTATTAAGCACCTTTTAATTCATCTCTTAAGGTTGTACGGAATCCAATGGTTGAAAAACCCAACAAAGATGGCAAACCACCCACTGTAGAATACCAAGAGGAAGAGATTATTGTAAGTAATGTGTGGAACGATAGATGAAAATATTTAATTAAGGCTTTTTAAAATATTTTACACACAAATATTTTTTAATACATTTTTGTTCATTTTGTTTAAGCTTTATATATATATATTTACTATGTTATTATTTAAATAAATGCAGAATATGAGTGAATTATTTCAGAATCATTTAAAATAGTCTTACCAAGCCAAACTTTTGATTGGTTGTTTGAGGAGGTCTTTCTCTCTTTGTACTCTAGGACTCAGTTTATGGGTCTGTATTACAACAGTGCTACAGCATGTATAAGGTAAATACTGTTTATATTGATCTATTTTCTCACTTCTAATTTTTAATAATTCATTATTTTTGTTACTAACAGCTGATGCTGATCTTTTTGTCGTCCTTGATCTTTAGCTCTTCAACGGCACATTCAGCAGGGCATTTGAGGCTGGTGGAGTGGAACTGCTTACCCAAAAGCTTGAAAAGTTCTTTTACAGGGTAAATAAAGTATTAATTAAGAGAACTCAATCCCTTAATCAGATAAAAGGTAGACAGTGTATACCTTTGGTCTGTTTGCTACATGCATATGCATGGTTTAGAAGAAATAATTAGTTTTAGGCTTTGAATATTGTCTTTTTTTTTTCTTCATACTGTTGCCCTGCTGTAAATGCTTCTTGCATGACTTTTTAAGATGTCACTCATAATCTTACCGCTTGATTTAAAGTCCCACTGTTAAGAAAAGAGATAAATTGCAAAGTTATTTCACAGTTCATAACTGTAGGGATATGTGGCGGTGTTCTTTATTTCTATTTTCATAAATGGTCAATGTGAGACATATATGAAAAGGAGGCATGAAATCTTATTTGTCTGTGTTTATCTTACTGCTTCTTCGGTTCAGATTTCTGTCTCAATAATTCAGCTTGGGTCAAGGGAAACCCTTCACGTCACCCCCTCCCTAACCTGAGCTGCGCCCTGAAGCTCTCAGTGAAAGTGCAATTTGTGCCTTAGGTTAAATGTCACTGACTGCTGAGCAAAGTCACACCAGGGCTGCATCTCAGCACGTCAAGTTGTCAGATTACATTACGTCAGCCTTATCAGGGACGCTTTGGTAATTTCATCCAAGTTTGAGGGCATAGCGTTGTTGTACAGTTTTTTTTTTTTTTTTTTTTTTTTTTTTGATAAGCGAAATGTCAGCCCTTATATTAGTCTGCACTTATTTATACTGTACTATTTATTTATTTTTTGCTATTATCAATCTGGTAATTGAGAAGATTAAATCTTAACTGTAATGTATCTTTTAAACATACGTTTTTGTTGTATGCTTTGCCTTAGTACCTGCAGACACTTCATCTCCAGTCCTGTGATCTGCTGGACGTCTTCGGGGGAATCAGCTTTTTCCCTCTTGACAAGATGACCTACCTGAAGATCCAGTCTTTTGTCAATAGAGTAGAAGAGAGCCTGAGTCTTGTCAAATACACCGCCTTCCTCTACAACGACCAGCTGATCTGGTGAATGTCGATCTATACACCCCTCTGAAATGTTTAACGGATATTTCACCCAAAATTGAACAATTCTTACCCTCACGGCATTAAAAACCTTTAAGACTTTATTTTATACGTGGACAGGGAAAGAAACTATTTCACAGAATGTTCACACTGCTCTTTTACATGCAATTAATGTGAATTTTAATGAGGGCTGTCAAAGCTCAAAGAAGGACAAAAAGAGCAATTAATTTATGCTAAAAATAATAAATGATTGTGTATTTAGATACAAGAATTCTCAAATGCGTTATGTTGCTTATAGCTTTAACTTTAAATGATATTTTGTGTTGAATTCACAAAATATAAATGATATGAATGAGGGTTCACCTTAAATAACTGATTGCCGTAGAGGACATGAAGTCTGAGAGATGAGACTGCAGGGACTCAATAAAGCGGCACAGCCAAAGCTTCTTAATCACAAACTGTCTGGCACAGGGATCCAGATAGACTTTAAATATGACTTTTAATCCTCTTTGTTGAATTCACAACATGACTTGTTTTAAAAAATTGCTTTCAAAGAAGTGCCTTTGTTTATGCCTGTTAAATGTAGTTTGTCTGATTATTTGTTTAGATTAAAGTGCTGCATTACTAACATATTACCAGCTGCAAAGACACGGGACAATTTAAACAGTTAACATTATTATTGAAACACTTTCTTGTGCTCGAATGAGCGAGTTTGTATTAGTCTTATGCTCTGTATTTTGTAGGAGTGGTCTAGAGCAGGATGACATGCGAATCCTGTACAAATACCTGACGACCTCACTGTTCCCGCGGCACACTGAACCAGAGGTGAGACACTGACTGAGCATTAGTACATTGTCATGACAAAAACCCTAGATATAATACAACTAGCCATTTGAATCATTTGAATAGTTTCTTCCAGTCTAACGCTCTTTATAAAGTAGACACTAGGGGTGCCATTCAATTCAAGTCAAATCGGCCCCATAAAAAAATTAATATAATAATTTAAAAAAAAAACATTTTAATTTCCTATTTGTCTTTGTTACTTTTTTATTCTTAGACATCACGTGTGTCAATTAATGGCTATTTATTTTTTTCACAGTTTACAGTTAGTTAAATTTGTAAAAATGGCACGTCTTAGGCACGCCAAGCCTGTACTTATTTAATAAAATAAACAATAAAAGATATGTTTGCATATATAGATGTTTTAATGTGTACAAATATATACAAATTTAAATTACATTTTATTTATAAAGTTTCCTATTTACACATTTTAAGATATTGTATTCCTGCGATCACATGATTCCGAAGCAATTCCAGTATGCTGACTTATCAGTGTTGACAATAATTTGCTTATTCTGTTTTTTTTTTTTTTTTTATATATTCTAAATTTTGAAACTACGAATTTATTTGAATGAAGTGCCTGGTATAACAAAGCCAGCTTCTAATGTTTATTACGTCTGTCCTACTAATACAATCTTTTGTGTGTAACTGTATTTATACATACAGTAACTTGATTTTGCTATTGTAAGATAGTGTGGGTATTTTGTCCAGTGAAATATATAGTGGGATACAATCATTTTGAGTGGAGACGCAGTGTAATTGATGTCATGCCGTAACAATTCAGTGTGTGGTTTTTGGAATGTGCCCCTAAGTCATGTGCCATCTACAGCTGTGTTTATGAATGATCTGTGTTTGTGTGTTTGTGTGTGCAAACATTCGGCAGCTTGCAGGAAGAGACTCTCCGCTCAGGCCAGAGGTGGCTGGGAATCTGTTGCACTACGGAAGGCAAGTATCCAAATATTTCCTGCTTAGAACTCAGGGCTGAAACAGCAGGCTGTTGGCCTTCTGCCGGTCTGCTTGGGCTCAGTGCTTCGGGGACACAAGCAGCCAAGCGCAGCGCTAAGACAACACTGATCAAGCGACGCTGCCAAATATCAGATTTCACAAGGGTAATTTAATTGCTTTAGTGGCAAAGAGAAAACAATAAACCCAGCAGTCTTCCCAGTAACCCGTCTGGTTGTTCGACGAGTGAATGATTTTACAAAGGGGTTACGTTTGACCGATTACAGTAAGATTTATAGATTATTCTCGTGAGATCAATCAAGGAGAGTCTGATGAATAATTGACGGAGCTTCTTTGTTGATATGTGTTCAGTGTGTAATGTGGGTAATGGGAGCATACTCTTCAGAGGGTCGGCTGTGACTCTTGAGGCCTGGGCCACCCCATGGAGGTTAGCAGGACAGTGTAGCTGGTAGCAAGCTTTGAGGACTGAGACATTTGGGCTTATTTAAAGGCTTGGGAGATAATCACATCATCTGAAAGAGATATTTGTGGAATGTTGATTATTGTGCCTTCTTAAGAAGTCTGAGGATATTTGTATTATGCATGAAAAGTCCAGAGTTGCACTAACGTCTTATATTATGTTAACAGATTTTTAACAGGACCGGCAAATCTTAAAGATCCAGATGCAAAATTCAGATTTCCCAGGATATTTGTGAACACAGAGGACAGTTACGAGGAGCTACATTTGATTGTTTACAAGGTGAGAGAGTCAAACTCAGTGTTATTCTTGGCATTTTAATGCCATTCATGTTTTTAATTATTTATTACGTATATTGTTAATATTGCTTTTAAATGCATCCAAAATAAAAGGTTTTGTTTGTGTATACTGTGTATATTTATTATGTATGTATAAATACAAACACATGCATGTATATATTTAAGAAAGAATTTATGTTTACATATCAAATATATTTATATATTATATTATGTAACGCATAAGTAATACTTAAATATAACAGTGGCTCCAAAGTTGTGGGTTTTCTGTGAGAATCTGTTGAAAAATAAGTATTAAATTATGATTAATAATTTTGTTTCTAGACATATAATATTTGTAATTGAATTAAAACATATCTGCTCATTTCATATTTTACATAAATATTATTGCTTATCCAGGCAATGAGTGCAGCTGTATGCTTCATGGTAAATGGTAAGTGTCTGTTTTAATTCATTTTAACAATGTTTTGTTAACTGTTGATATAGTAATCATATTATCAAGAAATCAGTCAAATGTTAACTTGTCTTTAAAATCCTACTTACCGTTTGTGCATGTAGCGGCAGTGGAGTTGAATCGAGAGTTTTGTGAACAACTAGACAGCCTGGTTGGTCCCCAGCTCACCCTGTTGGCCTCAGACATATGCGAGCAGTACAACATTAACCGAAGAATATCAGGGTCAGTATTACTTCAGAGCCGTTAAATAAATCATTAAATCAAGAGTCAAGGCATTGCAAGGATTCTTTTGCCACACCAAATTAGCCCTTGAACCACACTCAACTATTCTAATGATATCTGTCAGGTAGTGGGGACATTTTATTTGTGGAAATAAAAAATCACTTACAGCACTTTTTAACTGCTTATATTTATGTTGAGCCATCACTGCAGCCGTTAAGTTAGTTCTGCTTCACTGCTTGTAAATGTATCAATCTTAGATGACTGGGTCATCCTGTGACCCAGGTAACCATTCAGAAATATCGACAAGGCTTTCACTTACCCACATGCTGAATACAAGTGTCCACTGTATCATCTCTCTTCGAGTAGCAGTTACCGGAGCTTATTCATTAATCATATCTAAACAGTGTGTCCTTATCTTACCCGAGCCCTATGTGGTGTGCAGTATTGTTTTGTGTGGTACAATCCCTCATATCAACTTACATGCCACTTATCACACTTTAAAGACGCATAACTGCTCTTATTCTTTCATGCATGTTACATTGGGAGGGAAAACTATACCTCAGCTTCACAGATTCGCTTAAAACTGTTGTTGCAGGCCAGAGAAGGAACCTCAGTTTAAGTTCATCTACTTTAACCACATGAATTTGGCTGAGAAAAGCACCATTCATATGCGCAAGACGGCCAGCGTGTCCCTCACCTCTGTCCATCCGGACCTCATGAAAATCCTTGGAGACATCAACTGCGATTTTGCACGGTAAGCGAAGCTATTGATCAACTGAAAAGGTATTTTCAGTCGTTTTAGATTTACATTTTGTAACTAAATGTGGTATATATATATATATGTATATATGTATGTATGTCTAAACCATATCCTTTATAAGGGGTTTCTGTACAAAAATCTCTAAAGACAGCAATAACGGTAAAAGCACAGCTGCCCTTTCTCTCTCTCTCTCTCTCTCTCTCTCTCTCTCTCTCTCTCTCTCTCTCTCTCTCTCTCTCTCTCTCTCTCTCTCCCTCTCTCCCTTTGTATATCTGTGGGGTTTTTTTGTATTTGTATCCATATGTAAAAGGTTTCATCTTAAGATGTTTATGAGGCCACAGCGTTTGTAATGAGACTTAGTTTTTGTGCATATTTTGCAGGGTTGATGAGGACGAGGAAATCATTGTTAAAGCGATGACCGATTACTGGGTTGTTGGAAAGAAGTCTGATCAGAGGGAACTCTATGTCATTTTGAACCAGAAGAATGCCAACCTCATTGAAGTGAATGGTATGTACAAGTATAGATTATAGGTGATATAATGGTGGAAAGTGTACTGTTTAATTTTTGGTTACAGTTGTTTAGTTAACTTAAAAGTTGGTGTATTAAAATAATTTTTGTTGACCTAAACTCCCTTCAACTATCTGTTTGTGTTACAGAGGAAGTGAAAAGGCTGTGCGCGACACAATTCAATAATATTTTTTTCTTGGACTGAAGAGAGATGATGGGCATGGACTACTTCACTACACTAAAACTGTCAACTGTTCAGGTTTTACTGACAGCATCAGTGTAATGCAATAATTGCATTGTAAAAAAAAAAAAAGAAAAAAGATTTTTCACATCATGCAATTTTTTAGATTTTTATTTAATCTATACAAAAATGTGGTTGCTTCCTTGTAATTAATTATAAAATCAGAATTTTACTGTAATTACCTCTTTTCATTTGTTTGTATGTACATATCATGTTTACGTATCTATCAGCTAAAGTCGCTTTTGTGTTTCATTCCCATTGTTCAGATTTCTTTTATCACGTACTGACTCAATTAAGTTGACGTTTATAATATAAATCTGTCAAGCTATATTTTCTCTTATTTTAAATGCTGTCGTGTCATCAGTATCGTGGTTTAACATACATTATTTCACAATAAATTTCAGTTTTCATTAAATGTAGGTTGTTTTTTTTGTTCTACTACACTTTACTTTTAAAATGATATGATGTTGAATAACTTTACTATTATGCTACAGTTTTAATATGTAGTTGTGTGAAATGTATCTGATCCATATTTTCCTTGCATATTGAATTAGTATATTCCAGCCTTTATATAGCCGTTTAAGAGTTAAAAAAAAAAAAAAAAAAACTGGTTTAATTTTCATACTTTTAATTTAGAAGTGCAACCATTAATGTGAATGTTATAAAATGAAAATGATTAACCTTACATGGCCTGGGGAAAATAATATGCTAATTGCATCATACAAACCGGTTAAAAGCCATTAAGTATGATTATATCCGCTGGACATCTGGTCAGGGTTATCCACATTGACTTTTATCCTCAGCCAGAGGCTTACCTTTCTAAACACAATCATTCAATATATTACCGGACAGTGCTGCGTGTAGCATATATGATTTAGTTATTTAAGTTTGGGGTGTAACCGATTAATTGTTTATAGTTGAGCCAAAAATAGAAAAATATTTTGAAATGTCCTCGACAGCTGATATATCATATGTTCAGCCGCCTGCGTCACGTCGGTGTTTAGGATTTATAAGTGGGCGGTGCATAACGCGTCCTCCGAATCTAACCAATCAACGGAGAGAAGAGCAGCCAATCAGAAGAGCTGTAATCATTTTTCAAAACCTGCCCGCCATCTTGCATGCCGTACGCGATAGGCAGGTAAACGTTACAGAATATAAATATTGTGAATCATTTCGTGTCTTAATATAACAGTTTTGGACTCGCGTAACTCACCATAACATAAAGGTAAGAAACATCTCGTATTATTTTTTCAAACAGATGAAATCCCGCTTAGTTTGTTAAACGTGAACTCAACGCCGAATAAAATGTCACCGTGTACAAGTGCAAAAGTAAAACGTCTGACTTTGCGAAATTGCGATATTTGTTGATTCAGCCATGATATTACGTTTGAAGTACAAAATAAATGCCACACATGATTTTGAAGGATTTGGTTACGAAATTGACTTTCTAAAAGTGATATCAAGTACAACTCTTAAGTCGGACCTTCTGTAAGAAACGTTAGTTGTTTTACTTTTTAGATTTCTGCTGCTTGTTTTGGTTGGATTTGTTTGTTTAACTAAAAACAATATGTTTTGTGACTATTCAGAGAAAAATATTTAACATTACATGAAGACAGCATGAAATAAATAAAAGAACACAATAGAGACAGAGACATCTTACAGAGACATAATTCATGTTTTTGCCAGGGCAGCAAACAAGAAACGAACGTTATTTTAAGTTATTGTAAGTTTAATTGGAAACGCAGCCTTTGATGTCAAAAACAAAGATATGAACGCGTCTAATCTCCCTTGTAATTGTCGATAAGCTTTCTATAGATAAGCTGTCCTAACTAAGCAAAATGTATGAGTTGAATTATTACATTTAAAGTAGGCATATTTATAGATAAGCTGTGAATCTACCTTCAATGATTATGTTCCTGTTGTAAAAACTCTTATAGGATGGACTCTCGCTTTGCTCACCTGTACAAGCGGGACAGCAGTGTGTCTATGATCCGGCTGAAGATGTCCAGACGCCGGTCTCAGTCTCAAAAAGAGAACCGAGAGAAGATCCAGAACTTGCGTAGACACCTGGACAATCTGCCAGAGATCGAGCTCTCAATGGATGCATCCATTCTCATGGCCACCCAAGACAAAGCATCAAAAACAAAGGCAGCTAATGGTCAATATCATAGTTATTTCTGTTTGGTACGGTTTTGCTATGGCCTTTTTCTTTTCTTTTTTTTAAGTAGTTGCAGTTGTTCTCAACAGATGTAAATGCTGCTGTTGAGGAGAGAAAGAAGATGCTCGCCCGTTACAAAGAAAACAAGATGTTACAGAAGGAGAAGGTAAAGCGAGAAAAAGAGAAGAAAGGTGTATTTAAGGTCGGCCTGTATAAGCCACAGCCACTCGGGTATCTGCCTTCAAACACTGCTCCACAAAGCAGGGGCAAGGTGAGTGATGGGAATAATGGTTAGAAAAATCTTAGACTTTAATAAAGGATACCTAATTTGTCATCTCATTCCTCATCATGACAGATCACAGAAACTAACCAGACCACACGAGTGACCCGCTCAATGATGCATAGCCAAAAGGTATTGTTTAAAAGCTGAAGTGTCTACTTTCTATGTCACTGGGATTAAAATGCACACATTATTTTGTCTTTAATGTATATTACCTTTTAAGAAATCTGTGATCTGTATGTAAAAATAAAACATAATAAAAAATGTTTCTTGAGAGCCAACACAACATGTTAGAATGATTTATGCAGAAATCATATGACATTGAAGATTAGAATAATGGCTTGAGATAATTTAATTTAAAAGAAATCTTGCCATCACCAAACTTCTAAATTAATAATGTTTGTTGTCATGTAAACAAATGTTGTAAATGTGTTCTATAGCTTATTTACCTATTTTATGTTACAGCCAGCAACAGACAGACATGCTGTTCCAAAGAAAGGTTTGTTGGGTTTAATATTTTTGTATTACCTAATGTGACTCAACAAACTATAGTGCCTTCATGTTGTTGAACAATCTTTGTGTTTGTACAGTGGAAAATGTGTTGACCACCAGAACTTCAGCCAAGACTAACTCAAAACCTGTGACTACCACCAAAACCAGAACAGCTACGGGTAAAATCTATTTCATTACATTTAGGAAGATGTAAAAGACGCAGTTTGACTGACCCCTAACTTTTGAACCGCAGTATACTCTTGAATTAGGACCCCATGCAGAGCATGATTTTGCTTTGATTTCTTTTATAGTTGAACCATCTGTGAGAGGTCCAACCACACGATCGGCTGCTAAAACAACAGTAGCTGTGGTTAAACCACTTACTGGTTAGTTTATATCATAACATTTTAAGCCTTGCTGTACTTGTGTCGCATGCATGAAAGCCACTTTCTCTGTGATTTAGATTCAACGACTGCAAAAACGAGATCAACTGTTAAATGTCCTGTAGCGCCCTCTTCAGGCAAAGAGAAAGATGGACAAAGTAAGAAGGATAGTTATTTTCTGATATTGTACAATGATATTGCTATAGCGTTGCTTATAAGGCAGTAATGTTACATCATTTTAGAAGTATTGAATATATTTTATTATCGTTCTTAGGCAACGCAAAGGCAGTTATTAAAAATAAGGTATGGTTTCATTTCTTTTTGGCTTAATTGGTTGTGGGCTGTTTTTGAAATGTTTGTTTGTTTATTATTATTATTATTATTATTATTATTATTATTATTATTATTATTATTATTTTTTTTTTTTTTAAAGACTGCTGAGAAAAAGGACACTGCAATTGGTTCTTTGAAACCCGAGGAAGAGGAACCCAAAGCTGCTGCCCCTTCATTTGCCCCTCAGGGATTTGTGTTCCAACCTCCTGTGGGTCTGAGCTCATTCGAGCCTGCACCTCTCTCTCCACGTTCAGCTAGTGCCTTCCTCTCACCGAGGTACCAAGGTTTTTATATATATCAAACTCTAACAAGTTTCTAACAAGTTGCTTCATAATTGTATATTTCAGGTTGGTTAAAAATACTTTGTTTTTCTTTTTCATAGCTTTCTTTCTGATGGCAATGTTGAACCTACATTCCCCTCTCCTCCAAAACCTGTTCTCCCTACTCCATCTGTCTCCTCCTCTCCACCACCTCCGTCAACCCCTCCAAATCATCCTGCCAACCCCCCCTCAGTGTCCTCAACCCCTCCAGCCCCATCCTCCCCTCAGCTGTCTATATCTACAGCACCATCTCCTCCCTTGGCCCCCTTGGAGCCTCAACATGATGTCGCCTATTTCAGGTGAGGCAGATCTCTACTATCCTTAAGAGAACTGTTAAAGTTGGAGTTGTTAGCAGTATGTTATAGTACTTTATACAACCTTTTGTTCCCCTCAGTATTGTTTGAACAATTAAAACAATATACAATTAAATTACAACTCTTGTAACATACATGCTGTTACTGTCACTTTTGATCAATGCAATGCACCTTAGCAAAATAAGTGAATGTTGTTGTTTTTTTCTTAATCTTTAAAACCGTAATATGTTGTTTCATTAGGGCAGTGATGGTAAGTGAGACTGAGCGTTTAACTGGACTTTCTGAGCTGTGGGAGTCACGATTTGATGATACTTCTATCCCAGAGGAGAGTAAGTCTTTAGTTTTGACAAGTATTTTAATTCACTGTAATCTAACCAGGTACCAAAAAGGATTTATTTTATTTTTTTTCTGCCAAAACTACATGCGAAAATGACACCACCTTATTTAATCAGCACATTTATATGTAGACATTTTTAATACACATCAAATGTTATTTGGAGTAAGTATATTTTCCGCTCTTTGTGCAGCACGAGACCAGATGCGTACTGTTGTGGGCCAGGCCAGACTGTTGATGAAGGAGCGCTTTGGCCAGTTCAGCGGGCTAGTGGATGACTGCGATTTTTGCCGTGGAGAGAAAATCACAACCTGCACTGACTTACAGGGTTTCTGGGACATGGTGTACTTTCAGGTAGGTTGATGTTATTTATAAAAAATTTTTAATGTTGTTTTTTTTTTTTTTTTAATTCTTTCCAAGCCTTGTTTTTATTGTTGTATTTTTTTATTTTTTAAACAGGTGGAAGATGTTAACAAGAAATTTAATGCCTTGAAAGAGGCAGAAGCAAGGGAGTGGAAAGAGGAAGTCAGGCCTGTTGTCAGAAAAAGAGTGGCCAAAGTAAACAATGTTATCAGCACTATTTTTAGAGTATAATTTTAAAGAGAGGAATTGTGTAATTCTCATATTCTATACTTTTCTCCTACAGAAGCCTCCTGTCGTGGGAGGAAAGGCTGGAACAGGTGCCAGTGCCGCAGCTAAGAGTCGACTTGCTGCTGTAAAAGCTGCAATGAGAGCCAAGCAGGCTGAACAGAAAGCCACTGAGACTTCAGACAACATCCAGGATGACTCGAGCTCTGAACCTGCAGCCCCTGCCATCACACTGCCTGCACAGACCGTGGTGTTTAATGGAGGGTTCTTCCAGGTCGAAAGTCCAGTCAAGCCATCAGGTAATACTGAAATCGTGCGTGGGTGTGTGCTAAGCATGAGTGTCTCGGAGCAGCTAGCTTAAACTCAAACAAGTGATGATATTTAATGAAGTTTTATAGCTTCTCTCTCGCTCTCTCTCTTCTCATTACTGGCTCCAATTTAAAACTATAGGATTAAACTGTAGTCCAGGCCTACCAGAGTTATAGCAATATATTTGAGCTTACAGATTAAAGTTATGTTCATAATACTCCTTGTATTTCAAGCTTAACTTAATTGCTTTCTTGCTTAACCTTTTTAACCTAACCCAATATCCTTATTTTAATATAGATCATTCTCTTGTTTTTAGGTGCTGTTAGAAGATCGTGTCGAACCAGTGCAGTTTCTTCACCCTGTATTTCTAAGTTTAGCACTCCAGGCAGGCAGTGCAGATCCACTGCAGTTTCTCACGCTTCCCCTCTACCTAGCTCGTCTGCCACACCACTTCCAACCCATCAAACAGATGCATTACCTATTGCCACTCCTATACGTTCTGCTGAGGCCCTCCCACAGTCACCCAGAGCTCTTCAGATTGTTCCTGACCACAACCAAAATGTTTCACCAGACCGCTCCAACAGCCGTATTCATTTTGACTTAAGCTCTACCAGTATCCAACACACCCAACCAGATATCAGTAACGGAACTGAAAACAGTCCAGTAGCCCAAACACATGACTCACCCAGTCAGGATGAGCCAGCTGTTGATTCTTCAGAACCTCAACATAAAGAATGCATTCCAGAGTCTATGCTCCCTTCACAGGAGGAACCACCACAGAACATTTCTTGTGAAGTCTCTGAAGAGAGTTTGCATGTCCAGCCTGGAGCAGATGCTGGTGTAGAAACTCCATCCCAGGGCTCATCTCATAGCTCTTCAGAACCAGACGTGGAACCCAGTGTCTGTGGACCTGCTTCACCGACCCTGATGCTGTCCACACCAACTAAAGATCTCACAGTTTCTACAGCTCTCTGTAATGAGGTCATCATTCCAGTCATTAATGGGTATGCTATACTTCATGTGTATATTGGTTCATTGCGTGAATTCTTGTTTTGTGGTTGATAATCTTATATACTCTTTCCTTCTGTCTATACAGATCTCCAATCAGCATGGATGTTGAAATGACTGGAAATCAAGATGCTGAGGTAATTGTCTAGAAAATCTAACTATAGATGCACAATGTTTGCTACCAAATGGGTTATTAATTGATAATTATATCGCATTGATCTTTTAAAACCCCTTATTCTCTCTTAAGTGTAATCTGTATTGTACATATTTGTTGTGTTGCATACATTTTAAATCATTGAAAAATTATTGACAATGAGACAGTCAGTTACTGTTCATCCCAAAATGGATATAAATGTTAGGCATCAACCGATATGTGACCATGGACACAGGCAAAGGTTGCACAAATATTTGTATCCACATTTTATATAGTCCTATTCTCACAAAGCTTACTTGAAAAGCTTGTTTATGCAGCTTTGTAGAAGTACAATTGGGGAAATTAATAAACCCTTGTGATTGATTTTTGTGGTCCAGGGTCACATGTTTTTCAGGGCCAATAATAATTACAGATAAAGTAAACGAATTACTTTTTTATATATGTATGCCAGGTGTTTAAAAATGTAAGAAATGATAATAAAGACACTTGATGAAAGCTGCTTAAGTATATGATCAGCAAATCTGATTTTAAAATGGCTGATAACAAAAAAAAAAATTAGGAAATATTGGCACTAATAATTGCATTTTTTTTTTAAACGGATATGTTTGAGAATCATAATCAGATGCACTATTTCCAGGGTGCTACCAGTTTGGACATTGAGCGTTACCTGCAGCCGACAATGAGATACAGCATGTCTCCTGCACAGAGTCCTGCAGCAGAGAGGTTCTCTCTTGGGGCAGTAGATGCTGAGATGGAGAGTCCGGTGACTCAGGCGGATGAGCGCCCATATGATGTCTTGGCAACAGGTAGTTTGTGTCCCTGACATCACATCACAAATGTTAAATGCTCACATGTGGTTTTGGGGGGCACATGGGCACTCACACACACTTTTCTTTCATGCACTCCTGTCTCAGCTCTTCCTGGAATGGTGTTCTCACCCCAGATCAGTCGGGTGAGTTAAGACTTTTCTTTATGAACTTTCATGCCCTCTTTGTCTTTCAGCAGGGTTTCCTACAGTTTTCCATCTTGATACTTAAAAGAATTCTTGCAGGCAACTGTTAGTTTACTTTATTAATTGGATTTATTGCATTTGATTTAAGAATGAGATTCTATTAGTTACTTGCCCTTAAGCCATCCTAGGTGTATATAACTTTCTTCTTTCAGATGAACCCTGGCTCTTCCAAGCTTGGTAATGCTGGTGGATAGAGGCTATTAAACTACGGATCGAACTTCTTATACGGATCGATGGGATTTTGTATTTTTAAATTTATGTATGTGTTGAGAGAGTCGAGTTCTGGCTTCTTAACTGACCTGACTTGGCATGACATAAGGTACATTAATTCTTGTAGTGAAATTCTCAGACTTAATTTATTTTGTACTTGTTTTTGACTTAATTTGTTACTAGCATTTAGTATTGCTCTGTCCATCTATTCTTTTATATAAACATGGCTTATGTCGAGACAGACTTCAGCCAAGAAGCCGGACTTCCACTCACTCACAAACTAGCACACAGCTGTTGCTTATTTAAAAATAGAAATATTTTTGTTGCAAAAACCCATCGATCTGCTTCAGTAGACATGTTAACTCCCCCGGGGGTGTGTAGCTTTTTTTTTTTTTTTTTTCCAGGCTTAGAAGTCAAAATTTTAAAATTATTCATGTTTTCCATGACTGTGGGAACTGTTTCAACCACTACATCACAACTTCACAATTACAATTATAATTGTATTTTTCTATAAAGATCTTGTTTTCTGGTGTTTCAGATGTCGGAGAATCTGTTGCTGTTCTCTCCGGAACGGAAGGAGAAAGTGAGGCAGTCGGTGTGTGAACGTGACCTGATCACATTCACACCTCCCACATACAAATAAAAGCACATCCACTCACTCTTTGGATGTGGATAATTTTATTTTTTATATACTTTTTTTTTTTTTTTTTTTTTTTTTGGTTTGTGCATAAATTAGATGTCTTTTGGTTTGTTGAATTAGGCTCCTTTTGATACTAATTTGTTTTCTACTTTTTGTACTCCATAATTAGCATATTTAGATACCACAATATTTCTATGCAGTTCTGACCTCAGAAAATATTTTTAAAGCTTTTAATGTCAAAAGATTTTGTGGAAGCCAATTAAATAAGAAAAAACAATATCCTCTGTGGATTTACTTCTTTTTCTTATTACCACTTGTGACTGACTGTTTTGAAATGACCGATGCGGTGGAGGTTACAGGGGTCATGGGGGTAGAAGGCAAGCAATTAACATCATTGTTTGAAATCTCTCCATTGTCATCTTCCTCTTGTGTTTCCTTAGCCTCCAGCTTTTCTATACATCTGGAGAAAAATTAATTTTGATAATATTTAAATGAGCTTTAAAAGATTGAGAATATTGACATTCTGACCCAATAAATGCAGCAAGTATAGACTGACACAATGATCAGTCTTCAGTGGCATTTGTAAAACTTTTCTTGGAATAAGGAGAAGGCACTAATTTTTAAATACCTTGCAGTTTCAGCCTCTGCAGCTGAATTTTTTTTCTTTTGTCTCAGTTCAAGTCTCTCCTCCTGCAGCTCCATACTGTGCTCGTAAGCAGGGAAAAATATCTGAGTGAAGAAGTTTTTCTTCATCCAGTTGTTCTGTTTTGTCTCTGAGAATACAAAAGTATCCCACTATTAGCCATAAACTAAGATGGAGAAATGTACTGTTTGTGGACAAAGTATATGAAGTATAACCATATTACAGTAATTAAGAGGCCTCCTATTTGTGTAACAAGACTGACCATGAAGAATGAATTTGTGAAGTCAAACCTTTGAAAACAAGCACAGGACTTTGCTCCGTCTCCTCGGATAGGGATGACTGAAACATTTCAAAAGATGAGCACACTTTAATGGAGACAGTTTGGTTAACTTCAAACCCAACCATAATAAAGTGGATAATTATTCACTTAATGTGAGATTGAGTCATATCTCTACAAATCTCACAAGACTTTGTACCATCAACATGGGAGAATGTGCTAAAAAGGGGTGATTTCTTTCTTAAAAGTAAAAAGAAAAAAAATGTTTCAATGATGTAACTTCAATTAGGGAATAGGCACAGACCTGAAGTGAACTTAAAACAGTGTCCTGATGATTTGTATCGATCTGGCTCTCAACTTCAGTTTGAATTCCTTGGCCTTTCACCTCAGCACAGCCCAACAATGCCTCAAAGAACTCCAGAAAGCTCACCTACAACCATAATCATTTATCAAGTTGAATCGAAATATCATCAACCAGACACCAGCAGCTACTGACCTCCAAGTCCAGGTTGCTGTAGGTTCCATCAAAAATTGCAGGATTGTCCACAGAGAGGATCTCTAACGCTTTAGACACCGTTAGCTCACTGTCATATAGACAGAGGTCCTGTGAACAAGACTATGTGTAAGAAGCATGTATGAATAATTCTTAGCTAGATCTGGGGCCTGTTACCTTAAGCATCCAGACAAATTGTCTTGCAGTCAAGATTGTGTCAGACTGGACTGAACTGGCTTTGCACAGGTCCTGGTAAATTTTCCAGCATCTGTCTGAATAGTTATATGCAACGACAGGATGGCAGAACAGAAGCCCTGAAAAATATATAACGTTTAGTTTTCCAGAATAATAGTACTACATCTATGTAACAGGGTTATTAAAGGGTATTTACATATAATAACATTTTTATTTCTCTACCTTTTACATGTTTCGCATTGGGAATGATGTTCTGCCTCATGAGCTCCGAAAAACATGCTGCGAGTACGTTGTTAGAGGATCTAAAACGCAACAATAATTTGTGACTAGATGAAAGCATAATTTTTTTTATTGTGGTATGAATATACTCACTCAGTATCTTTGTGGCAAATATGATATGCCACAATGATAATATAACTGACGCACTCTCTCGGTAAAATGGCAGCAAAAGGAGAATGAACCTCATCTATATGACAACAAGCAAAACGTTGAATTATTTGTAGTAGATTTTGTGGCAAAAGAAAAGCTTAACATTCTTATGCGCAAAGGCGTTACCGTTGATAAGACGATCCATTTGCGCTAATGTGATTCCATGCTGGTGAACTTTACAGTCCATGAGAAAGCGAGAGAACTGCAGGTGGGTGAGGGGGAATATTTTGTCTGAAGACTGCTCATGTCCAAGGCGGCTGTAGAAGCTGTATATTTCCCTTAACAAACCAATGTGTCTCACTACTGCAAATTCCACCTAAACGGATGTAAATAAAATAGTAGTTACACACATATTTGGCTCTGGATTTACCTTAGGATTCATCTTAAAATAGGACAAAAACCTGTTTAAACTCTTGATCTCTGTGGGCTTCAGGGAATTTGCTTAATAGGGCTTGAATGTTCAAAACCATGTCGGACCCAAGTGGTGAGGAGCTAGTACTTGACTGTGACGCTCTGTTTGATGTATCATCTAATACAGAGATAAACACTATTAGATTAAAGAAATACATAAACTAATAGCTGATAATATATTTAGCTTCTGTCCATGAATGTTACTTACTCTCGTCTGGAAAAGGAGTCGTAATTCCACTTAGGCCAGGAGTGAAGGCAGGAAATTCAGCCATGCAGTCCCTAATAAACTCCCCTTCATACACCCGTCCATTTTCAAAAGTGTACCTCCCCTGCAAAAGACCATCCGCTGTATTGCAATCACAAAACCATATCAGATCTTCATCACTTGTAAGGTGCTTTACCTGTCCATGTTTTTTGTCACGTTTCCACTCTCCACAATACACAGCCCCGCTGGCATAAAAGAACTGTCCTTGGCCATGACGCATGCCCTGAGCGAATTCTCCCGTGTACTCGTTCATACGGGGATACTGAGAGCACGGAACTCTTTTACGCAACCATGTGTGCGTTCCTTTTCCATCCTACATAAAATAAGAAACTTCTGCTCAGTACAAAATTATATGAAATCGGACATAATGTGGGCATCGTTAAACGGACCTGAATGCCGTTTACCCACTGCCCACTATATTGCTGATCCAACTGAACCCATTTCATCGTTCCCTCTCCATGCCGAGCATTGTTCCTCCATTGTCCCTCAAATACATTTCCAGATGGGTAACTTTAGCAAAACAAAAAAATTTAATTGTAGTTTGCATATTGGGCGGAGCTTAATATTAAACCGATGATAAAAATGATAGAGATGTGCATTAATATCACTTACCATCGGGTTCCCCAGCCCTCTCTGTAATTATTCACCCATTCTCCCTTGTACCATGACGTGTCTGCTTGGTTATAGTGCATTACCCCCTGTAACCATCACAAGAGTGAAGATATGTATTATTAAATACATGTGGGGAATACTGAGACAGTAGATGTGTGTATGTACATACCTGCCCCTGTCTTTTGCCCAGATACCACTGACCTCTGTACACGGTAGCGGTTTTGGCACACTTATACACTCCGACTCCATGACGGACACCTTTGTGCACCTCTCCTTTATAAGTGCTGCCATCCAACCAGGTGTAAGTCCCATTTCCCATAGGAACATTTAATTTGAAATCACCCTGCCAAATGCAACAGGAAGGAATTTTTGTAATATTTGGTGAAACTCCTGCAAGTGTATGGGGTATTATGTGATTTGTTTGAAACTTTAAATGAAGATGGAGTCAACTTAACTTTTTACGTACCTGATATTTTAAACCGTCTGACCAGATATATTCACCATGGCCATGCATTAACCCATGTGAAAAACTACCCTAAGGATCGCAAAATAAATCAGCTGATCTGTTGATGGACATTTGAAAAAACCAATGACAAGAACGTGTATTTTATCAGCAAGAATGAAATACAAAACACTAACATTGTAAATGTTTTATTCTCTACAATTACAATGTACTTACATATTGAACAGTTGTTATTCATAGTTAATCTATAATATGAGAAGTTATATAAACAAATCATAATGTAATTGAAATGTTCCGTTATAATGTAAATGTAAGGAGGTATAGGGATAGTGTTACTAGTTCACTCAAAAATGAAAATTCTGTAATAATTTACTCACCTTCGAGTAATTCCACACCTGTATGAATTTCTTTGTTCTGCCGAACGCAAAGGAAGATATTTTGAAAGTTTTTGATATTTTGAAGTTTGTAACCGGGCCGTTTTGAGTCCAGTCGACTTCCATATTTTGTTTTTCCTACTATGAAAGTCAAAGGTGACCCAAGAAACTCATACAGGTTCTTAACTACTTGAGAGCGAGTGAATGATGACAGAATTTTCATTTTTGGGTGAACTATTCCTTTAATAGAGAATGTATAAAAGTATACAACTTATGTTTTCAGATATTTCTATTAACAGTTTTTTAATTTTCTAACTAACATCTGATAGGTAATGTATAATTTAACTTTAGTAATTTAGGTCAATTATTATAATTTTAATTAGATTCAATTATACTTGAATTAGATTTATACTGGGGTCCCAGGTTCTAAAGATTAGTCCAGTCATTCATCAGTCACCTTGTAAATGTGACCACCTTGAAAATAAGCCACACCTTCTCCATGAAACATGTCTCCGCTCTTATCACCCTCATATCTGAAAACAAACACAATTAACCAACAAATCTGGGTGTTATCATTTTTGCAAGAATGAGCGTCTAACCTTTCCACTATAATATGGTGAAGAATGGGGACTTTGCGGCACTGATCATGCTCGTGGTTCTGCTGGTGGTCATTCGTGGGCAGAGATACGGCAGATGCGGAACACACAGTGGAACTCGGTGAGTTTTGAACATCGTCTGGCTCTGCGACGGACTCTGACCGTAAACTTGAAGTGGAGGACTCTCCAAACGCTTTACTAAACGTTGCTTCTGGTGTAGATCTGTTAGAACTTTTCATTTGGTGTCCTTTAGCCATCGCTGGTGCAGAGAGGTAGAAATATTCGCTAATACACCGACCGGAATCCCAGCGGAACGTACATAGTAACGCGCTATCGGTTGCTAGGGAACGCAAGTACGGCAAGTTAGACTTGCCAAAATAATTACGAGGATGTGTTGAACGCAAATATTAAAATATAACCTGTAAGTTTTCAATTCAATTATTCAATAATTATTACTGGATTGGATTTGGAAATGTAAAATCTGTTTAATTTAAATAAATATTGGTAAAACTTTACAATAAGGTACATTAGTTCTTTAATTTTAATTTAAGCATTTATTAATGTGTTATTACAAAAAGGTGTTACATTAACATTAGTTAATGCATGAACTAACATAAATAACAATGGACAACTCTGTTTACATTAACACGAACAAAGTAAATAAACAGTGTAATTAATGCTTTGTTCATTGTTTGTTCATGTTAGTTAATGCATTAACTATTGTTAACAAATGACACCTTATTGTAAAGTGTTACCAAAATAATAAATACATAGTAAAAAAAAAAAGAAAAAAAGCAACATTACAGTTACAACATCAACACAAGGGTTGACAGCACATAATGAAAAATGTACTTTATTTGAAAAATACAATTATTAAAATACTTTATTAAAACAATAGTGTTAATATAACATTGGGAAAATCAGCAAAAACAAGTAGCTGCTTCAGTCCTGAGAAACCATATTCAGATTAGCAAGGTGTCTCATGGTTGGTCTACCGTGTGGACAATTCCAGGGCTGTTCAATTTCCCCCATGTGAAGCACAAGTTTTTTCATTTCACTGGTGTTCAGGGCAGTGCCAACCATCACCTGGGTAAACAGACACATTAACAAACCTTTCAAGACTAAAACACAAACACGCAAAAGCTCAATCACACATTCTATTCTATCTTACAGGTATTTATTTCGGTACAGCTGATAAATAGCAGGTCGGTTAGAACCAGGCTGGAAAAAAAATCTGACAAGAATAAAAACCTACTGCACTCACCGATTTGCGACATGCTCTAGATGCAAACATCTGCCTAACTCGAGAAGGTCGACACATGACTCCAGGACTGTCGCTAAGCATGAAGATGAGCTCTTCAATGTCACCTGGGCCAAAGGTCCAATTCTTGCTTGTAGGTAAAGACACCAGCTTTACCCTCTGCATAACCTGACCTGAAAAACAACACTGTCCTATGTTAATCTGGCAGAAAAGGTACCCTATAAGATACTGCATGAAACACTATTACAGCATAACTCACCATCCTCATCAATGAGGAAGTCAAAACCGTTCTTTCTGAAGATTTCAAGGTTTTCCATAAGCACGGTTTCACTGATTGCTGGAAGGTGGAGATGTTGTGGACTGCATATTAAGAAAGAAAATAAGTTATCTTAAAAAAAAAAACAAAAAAAAACTTATTTTCGGTTTTGCTTATCTCTGCAGAGTGTGACTTACACAATGAGTCGCTGTCCCTTTAAGACCGTATTCTGTTGTAGCATCTCAAAATTGTACTTTTCGTCTGTGGCATGCTGGTCAATTATGAAAAGATCGGATTTTAGCTTGGTGATAATAAAACCCAGGTTGAACTGACCGATAATTTCCATATCCTTGAACATATCTTTGCTGCAAGAAAAAGTAGAAACTGGCAGTTTTGTTGTAAATGGCAACTTTATTATTATTATATTTTAATTAAGAGATTAATCTAAATATTAAATGTAACCTTATTTCTTTCTTAAGCTCATCCTCAGCACTCTGGTTTTCACCAGGGTTAATCTTCGCCCTGAACAGTCTATATTTTGGCTCTTGATCATTGTTCTCTGTCTTCTGAGCCTTTAGCCTCTGCATCTTTTTAGAAAGTTCTTGTAGAGAAAACTGCAAAAGGGCTGTTTTCTTCTTAATGCTCGTGGGTGAATCCATTTGCAGAGAAGCGTTCTTGTTTTTGGAATCCACCAAACAGCTTTCAGCTAGAGGTTCAGCTTCATGTCGAGCTCTTTTAGCTTCAGGACTGGAAAATCTGTCCTCAGAAAGTTCTGACTTTCTCTCCGGCAACAAAGTTGTAGAACTCCAGAACTTCTCACATACAGGTTCATCAATAGTTTCAGCTTTAACATCCGTTTCATGTGTAGTAGGGTATAAAACTGACTCAGAACTATTTTCATGTAGAATCTCTGCATCATCTTCAGCTGAGTTTTGGTTTGCTGCCCCAGAATCTTCAGCATCACCATCAAAGGTGCTTTTATATTTAGCTAGACAAACAGTTGATTTTTTAATGGAAGAAACAGCAGAGAAACTAGTAGAGGACTTTATAATGTCTGTCATTTTTTTAGAAGAGCTCACAAAGGAAAACATTTTCTTCTGAGAGGGACCAGCACAAGCAGCTTTATGATGTTTTGAGCCAGTTCCAGGAAGCTGATGTTTAGAAAATGCTTCTTTAAGTCCAGCAAGATTGAAGGACGTCTTTGGGGGTACATTATCTGTAAGTGCTTCAGAGACAGAATGTGTATCCTGATCTTCTGAACCAGCACTTCTTTCGATTGGTCTGCCCAAGTCTTTAATGAAGAACAACATCAACATCTGTAATAACACTTCAAGACACATGTCTTATTGCATGTCTTAAAAGGTCCGACATACTTACTGGTAATTGTTGGAGTAATGTGACTGAGACTGATTTTATTGACACCAGTCTCAAACATAGCAATGAGTGAGCTTTTAAGAATTGCCAGCAAGAGTTTTTCCTCTTGTAGAAGAATCTGACGTTTGTCTGGAGTTACATTCACATCGACACAGTCTAATTTGAAACATAGAATCAAAACAAAGGGATAAATGACAAGTATCATCAAATTGAGCATTTTTAGCATTTATATTTTCCAGAATTTGCATTAGATACTCTACCTTTCAAATGTTTGGGTTGGTAAGATGAAAATCATATTAAATAAATAATAATGAAATAATACTGTGAATTATCATTAAAAATGTTTTTCTTTTGTAATTATTTTAAAATGCAATTTATTTCTATATCAGTATTTTCAGCAGCCATTACTGGCCAGGAAAACAGTTGTGCTGCTTAATAGCTTTCCTTTTTTTTTGACGTTTGATGAATTAAAATCAAATTATGAACAATACAGTATACACTTTTATATACAATATAATTTATTGATTGTTACCTGAAGCAACAGTAATGTTTAGAGCAACAAAAGGATATTGATGCCGATTATACATGTGATAAACCTCATTCACAAGCTTGGAGACCTTGGGGGGGAAAAAACACGAAGATGAAGATTTCGTACATATAAATTAAATTAACAAATTAATGCACGCTTAAATAAAAAGATCATACCTTTACTGGATCACAAGGTCTTTTATTGATAAAGAAAAACTGTCTGTCAGTGGCACTTCGACCAACACCATGATCCGCTTGTGACACAAACCCATCAATGCTAGAATTTAATAATATCAAATATTACAAGTTATAAGATGGTTTTCATTATCTTATTTGCAAAAATTGGTAACAAGCGGACAAACAAATGAATGATTACACAGAAAAACTCACCTGAAAAGGTCTTTAGGAACATCTACCCCACTGAGGCCATAGTCTTCCTTGGTTGATTCATTGGGAGATATTTGTTGGAAGGGAATTAAACTTTGTAGCTGTGGACAAGTAAAAATATGACTGTTGCTGTCAAACAGCAAGCATAAATAATAAAATAAATATATGTACAATAATAAAATAACACATGTACTTTAATATGATAATAAAACCGTGTTGTATTTGTCGTAATATGTTGTAATTTATCTTCTTAAATTTAAAAAAACAAGTAATTCTCACCTGTTTAGGTCCAAACACAGCTCCAATGTTGTCTCTCATGCTGTTACTGCCACTGGTGCATAATACTGTAGTGCGCTTGCCTTGTCCCATCTGGTTGGTGCACGTAATACGCACACCAGTGGAGATGATGCAGTAGGACTGCAAGACGAAAATCATCTTGGAATATTCCTGTGAAGAAACTCTGGTTAATTTCATTTTAGCAAACCCACGTTCCCAAGTATCTCGCAGCTAACCTTTTTGATGTTCCGCTGGAACTCCTTGTGTCGAACAGGCAACGTGGAGAAGAGCTTTTGCAGAGTGACAGTAGTGCCATGCTGACGGGGATGTGGCACACGTTGAGAGAGGCGACCATCATGGTCATACACCAGCCGAGCTCCGATCTGGGCGCTCTCATGGCAGGTCACAACATTAAGATCACTGCGATCATATAAAACAGTATAAAATAACAGTTTTTTTTAATAGGCTCATTCTCCAACTCCCACAAAGTTAATAAGTTGAGTTTTAACATTTTGGAACCATTCAGGTGATCTTCAGGTCTGGCGATAGCACTTTTAACATAGCTTAGCATAGATCATTGAATCCAACTAGACCAGTAGCATCAAAAATGACCAAAGAGTTTAAAAATGTTTCCTATTTAAAACTTTACTTTCTTTCTCGTTTCTTTTTCACAAAGACCAGTGTGAAATGAAAAATTGTGATTTTCTAGGCTGAAGAAAACTATTAAGCAGCACAACTGTTTTCCTGCTGGCCAATAAAGGCTGCTGAAAATACTACATTAAAGAAATAAATTGCATTTTAAAATGATGCATCTATGCTAAGCTATGGTAAAAGTGCCAGACCCAGAGATCGGCTTATTAACACTTGGGGAGTTGGAAAATGAGCCTATTTGCAAAAGGAGTGTTCTTTAAGAAAGCACTAAAAAGATTAATGAAAAGATTATTAAAACAAGAAATCAAAGCATGAACAACTATGAGATCATCACTGTACTATAATAATATTATCATAACATCATATCTCTTGCTGTAAGATCAGGACAAATTCAAAGTAAAGTGTTACCTAAGAGCACAAAGGGAGCTCAGAGCTTCACCGCGAAACCCAAATGTCTCCACATGTATCAAGTCAGAAAAATCTCTCAGCTTAGAGGTGTGATGTTTTAAAGCTGCAGAAGTTGAAAGGACACAAATAAGTTACTCCCGTTCAAAAGTTAAAAATCATTTAGATTTTATAATGTTTTTAAAAGAAGTATCATGCTCAAAAGGCCGATTTTTTTTTATTATTAAAAATGCAGTAATAAAAACAATCATATTGTCAAGTAGTATTGCAATCTAAAAGAACTGCTCAATATGCTTTATATATTTTAAAAAATAATTTATGCCTGTGATGGCAAAGTTGAATTTTCAATTCCGGTTTCACCTGATCCTTCGGAAATTATTCAGTTACCACAAAAATTATTAAGCAGTATTTGTAGATGATTTTTCATTAATCTTAATGCAAAATACACAGAATTGTGCCTATCGATAAGAGAAGCTATTACACTATTATCCTCTTGTATTAATCTCTATCACTAGCTGAAGGAAACTGTAGGCTAAGGAATACAGTAATCTGTAAACTGACTAAAAAACTGACTTTAAAACTTCAAGAACACATATATGGAAAGAAGCTGTTCAGGAGCTAGAAATACACGCCTGACAAGCTATTGATCACTTTCAAGGACACATATATGGTAAAAGACACCTTGTCCAAAAATACAACAGTATGGAATAGTGTAAACAGCATCAGAATGTATGAATGTATATATGTATGTATATGTGTGTGTGTGTGTGTGTGTGTGTTGGAGGCACAACTGGATTCAAAACCATCCTCAGAGTAATTTAACATTCATTTAACATCTGACAGGAAGTGTGAGCATAACACAGTCTTTTATCCCTGATGTCCACAAGACAACTTACTTAGTCCTTCAAAGTTTTCCTCCTCAACGCCTTTTCCATTGTCAGAAACTTCCACCAACTCTATTCCATTGTCTTTTAGCTTGACATCTATTTGAAAAAAACGAAACAAAAAAACCCCCCACTTGATCAAATGTACCATAACGTAAAATGCAATGTTTCCTCATGCTGTCATCCCTTGAGCTCACCGACATTAGTGGCACCAGCATCAATGCTGTTCTCCACCAGCTCTTTCACAGCTGTGGCCAGACTCAGCACCACCTGCCCAGAGCAAATCTGATGCACGGACTGTTTGTCTATTGCCTTTATAGCTCCAGCAGAACCTGTGCTACGAATGTAAAAGATAGAATAGGAAAGGGAACAGTAGCAACAGTAAAATACTACAGAAACAGAACGTCCGGCATAGCAGATAATATCACTAGACTAGTCTTTTTTCCATTTCTCGATGTTATAATGTAGAAAACTACTGAAATTAATATGCAAAGCAAGAAACACTTACCTCGAGTCTGACATATTTTCCTGCAGCAAAATAAATATATAGTGTCACTCACTAAAGATTACTTTAAGTGTTGCATTGTGGGTCTTTTGATAGCATTTGCTCCCTGCGGTATTCAGGCCAAACAAGGAGCGGGAATTTATTGTGTTTCCATCGCTCGGTGTGAAAAACCAATGCTTCAACAAGGTATAAGTTTTGATAAACTACACACTTTAATTAGTTCACATGCCATAAACGCGTACATTGAATAGGTCTCTGCCGCTGTATGAACGTTTCCCGCGGTGTGACGCACAACGTCAGGTCACCACGTGTTTTGCGTAGCATGTGATCAACTGTGTAGACAAGGTTTACTGTTTTGCCTTTTCGGTTTTTTTTTTCCTTTATACACTAAGTTAAGTTAATTTTTAACTAAGCGCGTCTTATTTTCTTTGAAGTCTAATCGAAATTACATTTTGCACATATGGATTGATATTCTCATTGTTTATTGATAAGTTAATTTTACTGACGTATCAGATTGTGAAGTATTGTAATAAAACTGAAGTACCGATTTCAATGTTTTATTTTGAAACGTTTCATCATCCTGCCGGTTGTAGTCGGAGTAGGGACTGTGTAAAAAGTTTTGATTTAGTATTAGCCGAAGCTGACACTGACACAACAACATTGACATTAACAACAACGTTAATGCTATTTTCTGGTAACCTATGTTGTTTATGGAGAGAAATTTGTGCAAGAACTACAATTAATACATACAATTATTATTCGATTAAGGTTTAGGTGCATAATGTCATAAGTTGTTCATCACGTCATCGAGTGGTGATAATTTAGAGATACTTCCTAACTCCTGTCATTAGAATCATGGTAGGTCGCTGTTGGTTTACAGGGCTATTTTTATTTGGCCGGTTTTAAATCTTGTAAGTGTGGTTTGCCAAATTAAAAGGGCTGAGGTTTTTTGTTGTTTTTTTTTTTTAAACACGTGTCCTTCTGAATGGAACTATTGAATGGGATGAACAGAAGTGTCTGTTAGCAAAACGTCAAGTTGCGCACAACAGAGAGAGTCATGGCAGAAGAAAGTTCGAGTAGCAGTGTAGTTTCTACTGTTAACAGCCGTAGCTTTCATATGCGACAGGGCCTTTCCACTCAAGACGGAGGACCAAGAGGTGGGATATTCAGTCTGACAGATACGGAGGAGGACGTCCAGTTTGATAGTGAGTCCACTGCAGTATTATGTGCAGCCTCTTTCTTTTCTGAGTGTAATCATGGCTAGAATTTGGGTTTACAAGCCAAGTATTGGCCAAGGTTATTTGCTCTTTTTGTCCATTAATGCCATTTAATATCATGTGGAGAATCTGTCAAAGTAGTATGTTTAAATAACCAATTGAATTGATGCAATTTTAAGTTGTCCCTCCTCCCTAATATTTAATCTGTGGGACTTCTTAGGGGTGTGGGGGTAACTTGAAAATGTTTCAAGCTGATAAGTTACTTAGACCTTACCCACCCCTACTGTACACTTAAGATCCAGCTTTGGTATATTTCTATTTGCTCAGCTGTTTAGTGAGTACTTAATTTCTTGGTGTCTAAATGGGGTCAGAGGAAAATGACATTATGGCTTTAATCGCCAAAGTTATTGCAGAAGGTAAGTCATCTCTAATACAAGTAATTTTACACTCGGTTTTAGGTTATTTTGTGGATTTGATATTCAAAAACAGTCAAACATATTGGCTAGTATTCATCTTCTTTATATGTCATGTAAATGCAGCCTCAGATTCGGACAATAACTGTGAAGTATTGCTGTCGGGAAGACAGTATCCATCAATCCAGGAATTTGCCTCTGTAATTCCCAACCAACTGCTGCTGGGATCTCTACTGGAACACTTGTGCTTTGTTTACGAGCATGATCCTACGCGTTCACGTATGCTGTTTAAGGGTAGGTTGATGTTTCCGTTATTTGCCTTACAATTTTTCAGTTTTTCTAAGTCTCTGAACCAAATTATGCAAAACCTTTAACATATTCAGGCAGTTGCAGATCTCTCTTTTTTTCTTTTTTTTTTTGGAAATATCTATAAACACATTTTCACTTGCTAAAACACAGTTTGCACTGTGAATTTTTAATGCAAACTCTATGTACTGTCCATTTCTGATGTAGTCTCTAATGAATGATCTGTAATGTGTATAAGTACTGACTAAAATGTTTTGGTTTTTTTAAAAAAAAAATACCTTCTGTTTCAGTGATAGGTCATCGTTTAGCTGCCATGAACCTTCTGTCTCCACTGGCTATCAGTGATGAGTTTAGTACAGTTCGACTACAGCATAACCGAGCATTCACAGAGCTCCTGCATGCAACCAGCTCATCACTCTTCCCCCAGGTAATCCAACAGAATTCGTCTTCAGTTTCATTTAGCATATTTCATTCATTTATATTTCTTTTAATGAGCGCTATCCAGCTGATGATTCCTCTTTTGGATTCTGCAGGAACATAGATACTTGAGTACAGAAGGGCAGAACCTAAGGTGAAAACTTTTACACATGTAGGAGCTCCACTTATATTGCTTTGTAATATATACTACTGTGCATAGGCTTTGGTTCAAATGGGTTTTTCAGATTTTTTAAAAATGTTTTTAAATAATCTGCTATAGTCTCAAACTCTGCATTTCTTAGTACATTAATATGTTTTAAAATGTAATTTAATCCTGTTTTCAGTAGCCATTACTCTAGTCTTCAATATCATAGAAATCATTCTAATATGCTGATTTGGTGCTTAAGACGTATTTAAATGTTAAGCAAAATCTTAATTGCATGAATAATAAAAGCATTTATTTACAATAAAAATAATTAGTTGTAACATCATGAATGTCTTTACTGTCAATTTGATTAAATGAATGCACATATAAATATGCTGAATAAAAGTCTTATTGACCAGAAACCTTTAAATGGTAGTGTATAGTACATTACCATTTAAAATAACTGAAATATACTTTTCTATCCTAGAACTAAGGATGGTCTTTTCCAAGCACAGACATCCCGTTACCTTAGTGAATTTGAAGAAATAGCAACACTGGGTAAAGGATCCTATGGCAAAGTGTTTAAGGTAAGAAAATGCTATAATCATATTGTATTAAACACTTGACTTTGAAAGGCGCACACTGAAAACTGTAACGCTGTTTTAGGTCACAAACAAGCTTGATGGCCAGGAATATGCAGTGAAAAAAATTCTCATCAAGAAAGTAACAAGAGATGACTGCATGAAGGTAAAGTAATAGCACAAATTCAGTTATTGTATTAGTAATTTACCCACCAAATCTATATATGATTTAGAGGTAAAATACCTTATCGCATCTGTTTTTAACTCCTTGCAGGTTCTCAGGGAGGTTAAAGTGCTTTCCAGCCTTCAGCATCCCAATATTGTTGGATATCACACAGCATGGATGGAGCATGTTCAGCCTGCAGTGAAAAGTAAGTAGCTGTATTGATGTGGAGATATAGTTAATTGAATCATGCTTTGCTTTTATTCAGCATGTACAGTTTTCTGGTTTTCTGACTAAATCCTAAATCCCTTGTTTCACAAGCATTTCCAGCAATAGAGAAACCTTTACAGAAAGATGGGTAAGATGGTTTAAACTTTTTTTTTTTTTTTTTTCTCAACTAACTGTAACATGTTTACAATAGCATATAAAAATGTGTCTTGCTTCAGGTGCACACAAGAAAACACTAACAGCAGCGAGGGATCATCTATTGTTTTTGAACACTCTAAACAAACAGAATCCAAAGAAAATCAGGTTGCATTAGAGAGCCTATCGGTGAAACCCTCAACTTCAAAAGAAGAGACGGGCCAAGCTGTTTGCCCAAAAAATGTCCGCAACCCACAAAACTTTGTTCCGTGTGTGTTTCTGGGAAAGCCTCGTGCTACGGCGAACAAATGCCCTGCATCTAAATGGGACAGCTCAACACTCTCAGAGGATGACCTCAGTCAAAACAGACTGGAATTGAACAATAACTCTTACATCGATACAGATGCTCCTGAATGGTCCGAAACACAGGCACATGGGGTATGTGGTTCATTCATTTAATTTAAATGTTTTGTAATCTTGTTTTCATCATTTTTTTTCTTCCTGTCTATAGGCTCAGTTCCACTTAATGCTTTATATACAAATGCAGCTATGTGAGCGATCTTTGAAAGACTGGATACAGGAAAGAAACTCAAAGATCACAGAGGGACTCTTGACGTCAGTAGGTAAGATGAGTTTATTCATATGAGTTACTATAATTTACATAAGAGTTTGCACTTCTTTCTTTAAGTGCCATTAAACGTGTATTTTTGGACATGTCTTATAAATGGCTTGGATTCCCTTTCTGTGTATGGCACCCTGCACCACAAATCATAAGTGTCCATTTTCAGAAACTGAGCTTTATACATCATCATCAAATCTAAATAAATACACTTTACAGTGATGTATGGTTCGTTAGGATAGGACAATAATTGGCCAAGATACAACTATTTGACAATTTGGAGTCTGAGGGTGAAAAAAGTTTAAAGTCCAAATGAAGTTCTCAGCTATGCCTATTACTAATTAAAAATGAGGTTTTAAGGTAAGTTAGACCTATACAGTGTATTTTTGGCTAATGGTACAAATATACCAAAGCAACTTAAGATTGGTTTTGTTCTCCAGGGTCACATAACATTGAGAATAAATATGTCACTTATATAATCCCTTTTTCTGTTATTATATTGTATGATACTTTGGCGGAACAGGAAAGACAAGAAAAAGCTGATTTTTTGACATGCAGTAACAGATTTATTCACCACTCAGTCACAGCATATAGTTGTATTGTTGGATTATTTTAGTTTATTTTTGTACGTATTGATCCACAGATACTTGGGAGTCCATTGACTTTGAACACGGATTGAAAATTTTAAAGAAAATACTTGAAGGAGTGGAGTACATTCATTCCCGTGGTATTATGCATAGAGACCTTAAGGTATGTGTGCTTATTTTGCTGGTTTGCATAACTTTGTATTCTTCACCTCACAATATATTTACTACATGACTGGTTTGAAACTGTATGGACATTAGTCTACATGGGAGGAGGCCTTGTTTTTGGATAACAGATATTAGGCTGGTGTGGCTCAACGAAAGTAGGTTAGACTTTTGCAAAACAGCAGATAATCTTTCTCCTGATGTAGTGAGCTTGTCTGTGACAATTTAGTAGGCAAATGGCTTGTCCTTTCCACCGTTTTAAACCTTGTTCTGTGTTTACAGATCCATTTTTTAATGCCTAAAAGTCACCCATAAGTGTTGTTGTTGATTGCCTCGCTGTTAGTGTTGACATATACAGTCCATCTGCACTTACAGCTACCCAAGTTAAATTCCCATTTCCAGGTCTTATGTCGATCCCCTCTCTACCCAGTGCTTTCCTTTTATTTCTTTGCTGTCTGAATAAGGAGAAAAATATAATTCAACAATTTCTTTATTCTATTTATTTAGTGGCCTTTTGACAGCCAGCATGGTATTTAAAGGATAGAAGATAGTCACTTTGACAAACACTGTTATTGTCCTTAATAAACCAACTCTTTATCTGTTTGTCACAGTAAGGTAACACCGTATTTTTCTGGATACTTTGTCTTAGTAGCATGAATTTCTTTCTCAGATGTATTTATAAGCCTAAATACCACACATTTTTTAATAAGCAAAAGGCAAGAACAGTTACCAATGAAATTCGAAAACAAATGTAACGATACTAATGTGATTAATATGCTAAAACTAACATCATCATTTTAGATATTTATTACTGTGGATGTTCTTTTTGTGTAATAATAAAAATATTAAAAATGCTTGTTGCAAGTTAAAATATACATTTATTTACAGCCTAGAAACATTTTCCTTCATGGACCAGAGTGTCATGTGAAAATCGGGGACTTTGGGTTGGCTTGCCGGAACTTAATAATGGACGAACATGAGCAGCTGCCCTCTAGCTCTCAAGCAGGTGTAAACACAGGTGAGACCTCTTCTGTACTCAGCAAATTACGGTTATTTTAGTTGTTACAATACATTTTTACTTTATTCTTATTTTCCCATTTGTTGCAAAACTACTGCTGATTTATTGTCAGTAGATGGCAGCAGTGATTTAATGCACACTTGCAACGTAGCCTAATTTCTCATTGCACTTTTTACACTAGACTCGGCTCACACTAGTGGAGTAGGAACTTTTGTTTATGCTGCCCCAGAACAACTTGAGGGATCTCACTATGATTCAAAGGTAAGGAAACTTAAGTTAAAGAAAATATTATAATACGGTCTAGAGTTTTTTGGGGTCTGTACATCAGCGTGGGCTGTTGCATCTTAGGCACGTATGCTCAGTGTTTTGTTTCATTTGTACAGTCGGATCTGTACAGTATAGGAGTGATTGCGTTTGAGTTATTCCACCCATTTGGGACTGAGATGGAGCGTGTGCACACACTTGGAGAACTACGGCAAGGCAAGATTCCCAACATGCTGTCCATAAACTGGCCACTTTTAGCCAAATACATCACCTTACTGACCAGCACGGATCCTTCAACCCGACCAAGTGCATCTCAGTTACTTCAGAGTGACCTCTTCAGCACCAGTGACGTGGTATGTACCCCCAAAATTGAACAAAAACCAACGGTATATTCAGATTTTACTTTACTTTGTTACTTTTGCCACTTTGAAAGAAAAATTGACACTTTAACTTTGTTTGCATTCTTTATTTTAGGTTATTCAGAGTTTGAAATGCAAGATTAATGAACAAGAACAAGAAATTGTTCAGCTCAGGAGACAGATCAGTGAGCTACGGATCTCTCAAAATGCAATACACAGTGCAGAAAAGATATAATAATAGTAACTATTTTGAACTGCCACAAGTGCTTAATATTTGTACATTATTGTGAATTGTTGTTTAGAGATGGTTGTATGTGTGAGGTCTGCTCTGCTTGTATGTATATAAAAGAGTGCCATATTTAAAAAGTGCTGACAAAAGGTATGTAAAGTAAAGTCCCATGCCATGGTGCATTAGTCTCCATTTATCTGACTTTAAAACTGAGTAAATGGTACACCTATACAGTGGTACTCATGACAATTATTGTGAATATTAATAATAATGTCCAAAGGTCATAGATAAGGCTACAAAACGTATGCTAGCATTATATAATGTTATGTATAGGCCTATACACATGCACTAATTACATGTTACGATACAAGTATATAATACAAAAAAAAACACTTAGTATGATTTCATTACATTTTAAATTTAATTATTAATGCATTTCAGTGCTATATCACCACTAAAATACCTTTTGTAGCCTTATCAGTGACCATAGCATTTGAACTATTTATGATAATGACGAATTATATAACACTGAAGCCGCACAATTTAAACTTTAAATTATAAATAACAATGAGATTTACATAAAAAAAAGAATGTTCATGGTGGATGCTGAGATTCCATAACCTACCGTACGATCCACCAATACCCATTACCAACTTTAAAACGCCTTTTACAGTAATAAAAATGTGTACGAAACACTACTCCTCTGAATTTATCCACGAGAACGATTTAAATCGTTAGAGTAAAAACGATTCTTTCTTGGTCGACGAGTTGACAGCAACAAAGACGTTTAACTGCCTTGACGGCCGCGTTCAATAAGGCCACATCCACACAACACTGGGTTGGCTGACATTACGAAAGTACCCGGATGGATCCGTGGGAAACTACGTCATTGTTCACCGCCGGACGCTCTTTGGATTTTAGAATGGATGAACTCATTTAAATTAATCATAAATTCACAGGTACGTGTATTATTTGATTTAAATATCACATATGGTTCCTGCAGGTGATTTTTGGAGAGCGCTTGTTGTGTGGTTTGCGTTCATTGCGTGGCACGAAATTGAAAACACCGGGTTTCGCAATGAGTCTTTCGGCGGCGTTGCCTTCTCGGCCAAGGCACCGGTGAATTTCAAATACCGTGCCCCTCCTTTCTACCGGTTTTCGATTAAAATCGACATTTGGCTAACTAAATTTAGTACAGTTGTCTTTTTTATGTTAGTGAAGGGACAAACCACGTATATCAACATCATCTTGATTTACAGACAGGCTTCTCGAAGTGCGTGACCATGTTCATGCCGCGTTCTATCTGTATTGTTACGTTTCGCCGTTACCATGGCGTTTGTAGCTACAACACAGCGCTCTTTAAATAAGTCCTAACTTCTCGCGCCAACAGTAAATGTGGTTAGCTAGATATATTTTACTGACGAGCATTTCGCAATCTTTTAATATACTACAAATACATTTATTAATAGTGTTTTGTGTATAAATAATGTGCGGCAGAGGCCTATCTCGCACGCGAAGCCTTTAGCCGAGCACGCTAGATAACAGTTGGCGGACGTGCGGAGAGACTGTGTACTACATGATCATTTCCTCATGCAAAATCATACACGGAACCGCCTCTGTAGTTGTTGAACTGTGTTTTAAGTGTCACAGAGTCTGGCGACCTCGACGAAGGTACACAGATTTTGCTGAGGTTTTATTGTGGAACGTGTTGATGTGACAGTTTACTGTAAACTGCAGCTATAATGAAGTAGCCGAGGCCACGGGCCCATGCTGGCGCTCAGCTCAATAGATCAACACACACCGGCTAGTACACCAACACATATTTAGCTTGTTCGATCAAATATTGGCTGGCCGTTCACAAAGAAAGAAATTGTAAAATGATTTATCTTGTTTTGCGTCACTAGGGTAGGCGAGTTCAACGTTCATTTATATTTGTCGTAAGGTTACTTTCACTTTGGCGCGATGTCTTGGGTCATTTCACCTAAGTTAACTCGCTGTCTTAGATGCTTTATTAGTGATAGTGTAGTCCTTTTGCACTTTATTTAATTTGTTTCGAAGTTATGTAAATATCTTTTTATGAAGGGTTGTAGTTTGACAAATATGGATTTTAAACTTAAATGGCTGGAAGGAATAACGTTATTTATTTAATGTCCCGAAGAACAGTTTTTGTATCTAATGGCCTTTAACATAACAACATAATAATAAAAAATCTATGAAACGGTGTATCCAGTAAATGTCCATGTTATTTATTTTTATATATTACCCAGTGCTATAACGTGTATAATAAACTGGTGTTTATTATATATTGTTCTGACATTTTTAGCTAAATAATTTGTCGTGACGTTATTATGATGAAGATATCATTGTTTAAAACTATATATTTTATATAGTTTAATCTAAAGACATCTTCACTTGTGAGGAGCAAGGCAACTAGAGTTTAGAGTGTGCTTTCCTCTCAGGTACCTGTTGCATTTGACACTAAAAGAGTAGCTTTACCTGAACCTGTGCCTTTAAAACCACTTTCACATGCAAATGAAAAGTCTGTCTTTTCACAAATTATTGAGTTAAAACACATGTCTGTTTTTCCACAGAAAATGAATAATGACCATAGTTGACAAACCTCCAGAGAAACCTGACCTGGAGTCAGTGCGGTGCAAGCACTCCAGCTCCCTGACACCTTTCTCCTCCAGAGACATGGAGAGCAGTAGTTCGAGCTGGAGTGTTGGCCCTTCTGCCACTGAGCTTTCAAGGGCCAAGACTGCCTGTATGGCCCCGACCATTGGAGTGACTGTAAATGGTAGTAATAACACAGCGCTTCAAGTCGAAAGACCCAGAGAGCAAGGCAAGGGATTTTCTTTACTGTTAATGTTTAAACAGTAGGTTATATTATATTGTTTGTGTAATATGTCTTGTTTTCTTTGTGGAAACAGTGGTCATGACCAGTGAGGATGGCATTGCTCTTCCTCAGAAAGTCCTGTTTTCCCCAGACCGGCTTTGCTTGAAATGGAACCAGGGCCACCGCGTTGGAGCAGGTCTCCATAACCTGGGCAACACATGTTTCTTGAACTCTACCCTGCAGTGTCTGACTTACACGGCTCCCCTTGCCAACTACATGCTGACTAGAGAGCATTCCAAAACATGTATGTGTTCAAGATTTTTGCAGCATTGTACATTATGCTTGGAGTGGCTTTGCTCTAACAATGTACAATTCATCTTCTTTACATGCAGGTCACGAGCCTGGGTTTTGCATGATGTGTACCATGCAAAATCACATCATCCAAGTGTTCGCCAACTCTGGAAATGTCATTAAGCCTATCGGTGTGCTTAATGAGCTAAAACGTGAGTGCTCAGTTTAAGATGTATCATTTGCTTAAAAGTCATGTGACAAATTTACAGTTTACATTGCCATACTAGTAAAATAACACTCAAGTGCAACAATTGCAAATAAGGTACTAAAACACTTTTAGTGCTAGATAAGAGTTGAGGGTTTTGACAAGATTAAGGTTAAACCTTGAAGTTTGTATAAAAACAAGGAGCACAGACACAGTGTGTTTTTAGTGATAAAGAATGGTTCAGGATGACAGTTATTTATAAAATGGCCCACTGATGTTTTGTTCATATTCTCAGGGATTGGAAAGCATTTTAGATTTGGAAGTCAAGAAGATGCCCATGAGTTCTTGAGGTACACAGTGGATGCTATGCAAAAGTCCTGCCTGCCTGGAAATAAGTGAGTTCCCACAATGCAATTTTGCAATTTATCAGTTAATTGATTTTTAATGACTGCATACTTCTATCCTGTCTAATACATAATTATTATTGTTTTTATGAATTGGCAGATTGGACAGGCAAACTCAGGCAACCACTTTTGTACATCAGATATTTGGGGGTTATCTGAGATCTAGAGGTAGGTCATAAGATTTTTTATTTGGTTTAAGGTTAATTTTGTTCTTTATAAAATGCAAAAATTGTATATAAAAAGACACCTTTAAATTTAGTTAAATGTATTTTATATGTATGTTTTCTAGAATTTGGGCAATGCTAACGTTACATCTGTTGGTACAATAAATGCACATTTCTTTTTCAGTCAAATGTCTCAATTGCAAAGCAGTCTCGGATACTTTTGACCCATACCTGGATATTTCACTGGAAATAAAGGTGACAAACATTTTCTTGACACAAATTTCTTACAACTGAAGCGAGTCATTTCTTTTGGCTTCAATAATGATCGTTTTTTGAATGTTTATTTGCAGACGGCTCAGACACTCAGTAAGGCTTTTGAGCAATTTGTCAAGCCTGAGCAACTTGATGGGGACAATGCTTATAAATGCTCCAAGTAAGTTTTCTGTGCATATTAACACCACATATTTGTATTACCCAAATTCAGTTTTTGTGTGTACAGTTACCATACGTTTGAAGTCATGCATTGACCACACTTGACAAGGGCATTCTTGCAATTGTAACTTGTTTTATTAAGTTCATTTCTTTTAAATAGAATACTGCATTTAGAGAGCAAATCACATGTCCATGTTTTAGTTTTATATTTTTGCTCAAACATCTAGTAATGTTCTTTCGTCTTGGCAGATGTAAGAAAATGGTAACTGCTTCAAAGAGATTCACCCTTCATCGCAGTTCTAATGTTCTCACCGTCTCACTGAAGCGGTTTACCAACTTCAATGGAGGAAAAATTACAAAGGTATGCTACATAAAGGTCATAAGACAAAAGTTAATTTTATTGCTACTTGCTATTATACTGGACAAACTGGTGTGACCAGATACATCATTCATATCTTGCCTTGTTGCAGGACCTATAATAGGGCTAGGTCAATGTGCTTAAATGAATTCAATATTTTTTTTAAAAGCATTAAAATGTCATCAGTTAATGCCTTAATTATGATGATTCTTAATCCTTCACAGGATGTGAGATACACAGAGTATCTTGATCTGCGCCCATTCATGTCTCAGTCTCATGGGGATCCACAAATCTATGCTCTATATGCAGTGCTGGTTCATTCTGGCTTCAGTTGCCATGCTGGACACTATTACTGTTACATTAAGGTAAGTAATCAAGTACAGACCTGCATCCTCTTTATTATGTGCTTACAACAAAATATATGAATGATTAATTTGATTATCTATTGCAGGCTAGCAATGGGCAGTGGTATCAGATGAACGACTCATCAGTATCTCTCAGCGACATAAGAACAGTGCTTAATCAGCAAGCTTATTTGCTGTTCTACATCAGGTAGAGGTCTTCATTTACTTCACATGGATTAAATGACAGTTTGTGTTTTTGGCACTAAGGGTGAGTAAAGTAAAACGTTTATTTTAATTTAGGTCACCTGATGCGAAAAATGGTAGTGATTTTAGCCAGATGAATCATACTCCAGGCCAGTCATCTCCTCGACCATCCATTCCAGTCAAGATGAATGGGCCTCAGTACACCTCCACATCCTTCATTGGCCCTCAGCTGCCACCCCATATGCTAAAGGTACTGCAAGAAAAAACGCATTCAAACAAATTACAATGGTTCAGCAAATCAGCCTTAAAGCTAAGCTAGGTTTGCTGCTTCTCTTCACCTTTTCACTCTGTACTTTGCAGAACTCTTCATACATAAATGGGAATGGCTCTTCAAAGGAATACCATGGTGGCTCCAAACCCAATAGAAGTTTCTGTGGTGTGACCAAATTAAGCTCTAGCCTATCTCATACGTCCTCTTCTGCATCCGCATCCTCTTCTGCTTCACTTGTTCGGCCAATGGGCATTCCTGACTCATCCAAGAGGCCGAAGTTAACTTTTATTATTGGTCAGAACAAGCCTGTGAGACCTACTCAGACCCAGTCAAGCCCTAACTGCTCTTTATCTTCAGCCTCTCATCCTCAGCCCACATCTTCCAGCACCTCAGTGTCTACCTCAGGCTTCTCACAGGTCAATGGAACTCACACTGGAGCTTCATTCCTGGTTCCTTATGGTCAGGAATCATCTGAGGAATCCGACCAAGAGGCTGGAACCTTGGAGAATGGATCAGTTAAGCCTTATCTTGCTCCCAAGATAACCAATGGGAATGGGGTAAAGGACGACACCCAGTCCCACAATTCCAGTTCACTGCCTCAGCCTACGCCGAAGACAAATGGATCTAATGGCTTTTCAGAGTTACATGTGCATGAAAATGGATCAGGACCTGCCCACAAATCCCAGAATGGCTTTCCCAAAGCCAATGGTTTTAACCATACCGATAAGGTAAATACTTTGTCAATTTTGGCCTGGTATTACTTATAAAGGTTCATATTTAACATTAATTTTTGTTAGTGTTTGTTTTTGCTAAAGTGTTTTATTTTTTTCAGATTGTGGGTGTGCCACATTCTTCATCACAGATTGCTAGTCAATCTAATAGTTCAGACATGCAATTCATCTTAAAGCCTGGAAACAGTGAGTCAAGGTGAGATGCTCAAACACCATGTGTTTTTTTTTTTTGTTTTTTTTCTCTTAACTGTTGTGCTGATTCATCTCAACATGAATATCCATATATCATAATGTACACTACTTTGATGCCTAAATGTAGCCAGTGTTATTTTAGTAACATTTACTACTATATTATTTAGTAATTCTTTGAACTATTTTTTATTTTTGGTATCCGTTTTAATTGACATTTATTTTCCTGTTTAGTTTTTATTTCAGTTTTAGTAATTCATTTTGACACATTAATTTTCATGCTTCATCTTAAGCTGTTTTTCAAATGTAATTTCAGTTTTTATGATTAACAGTGATGAATGATTGTAGTTTTTATTCCCTTCAACATACAGTGGAATTGTATTTTATATATTAATTAATTAATTTATTCATTCATTCTTTTTTTGCTATTAGTAGGCCAAGAATTAAGTAAAAAATCTTATTTACAAAATAATTACTTAGCAGCCAGATGGTACATTGCGAAAGTGTCCTGTGAGCAGGCATGCCGATACCCATTACACTCTGGTAGGCAGCTGCTTGCTGTTTTCACATGCTCCTATGCTTTTGTCCATGCTCTGTCTACAGGTAATTAAAGGCTCTGCGATGTAATTTACAGTTTGCACAATTTTTTTTTTTAAATACATTGTTCACATGATGTAAGCAATAGTTTTGTATTATTTACAAGATGGATTTGTGCCCTCTTTCCTTGTTTTTTGTTTTCTTAAATACATTAATAGCTTGTGTTACATGAGAAAATTAGTGCTGGTGATGGTTTATGTACGACAGGTTTTACAGGGTACAGACTACGGAATTTAGTTAGGGTTCCTGTCGGATAATTTATAATGGGTGTTGGTTCATCAAACTCTTCATTGAGAATGCAATTATGGATTTACGTTGAATAAGCCCATAACTTTGTTTTGTGGACTGGTCACTCCAATTGTGACTTAAGTATTAGCCAGTATCTACCTAGTTATTCACTTTTAGAATGATTGAGTTTCTGATAGACTAAACTGTCTTTGGGTTTTCTTCATTTGTTCATTCACCCAGCAGCTCCAAACCACCAAGTACTGATGGCCAGCCATGTTTCTCACCTTCAAGAAAAAGGATGAACTCTTCTTCAGACTCTTCATCTCAGTCTGATTCACAGGTGCAGTCTGCATCTTTGTCTGATGCATCAAAGACTACGGACACTGACCTTCATGCCCAGACAGCTTCAAGAAATGAGCCGATTCAGGGCCATGACACCCATGCGGAGGCTGACTTGTCAGAACTTCAGGGCAACAACAGTGTCGGCCTACATGTTGCTGATGGTCACACAAGTCCCCACAGGTTAAAAGAAGACTTCAGGTGCAGTGAAGGAGGAAGTAAAGAGTCAAAGCCATCACACTTAGACAAGTTTAGCTCTGGAGATGGACGTAGCGAAGACCGGAATAGGGTTTTAGAGCGGCCACACTTTTCTTCAACTGTGAAAGACAGGGACCGGTATAGACACTATAGGGAATACAGAGAAAGAAGTCGAAGCCGCTATGGTCATAGCTATCGAGAGAGTCGTCCCTTTAGAGAGCGTTCCACCAGTAGAGACCGGCATCACAGAGATCACTGGGACAGATTCTCACATCACCGTAGAGAGCACCACCATTCCCAAAGAAGACCCAGAGAGGAACGCGACCGGAGTAGAGATAGGAGATTTGGGACTGACTCTTATCGTCCTTCTGGACACCATAACCGGGATGGATATTCTAGTCACAGCCATCGTGGGGTGGATGGTGGCTATGGAAGGATGTCCCATACAGTGAATGGGTCAAAAATAAGACCCTCTTCTCCACATTCTGTTAGCCCACTGCCACATTACAAGCGGAAACGCAGTCCATCGGCTGATGCAAGACAAAGCTCTGATGAGTGCAGAGCAAAGAAATACAAAAAGAAAAAGAGAAACAAAGAAAAGCACAGGTGAGTCAATTCCGCTAGAATATTTTTTTTTTTTTTTTACCAGTTTCTTATGCTCTGGATTCATCACTGCATTTTGATTTGAAAAACATCTGAAACTTTGTTTGAAAATTAAACCATTAGACATAAAAATACTAGTTGAATTATCGTTGTGACTTTCCACTTACAGGCACTCAGAGAAGGATCAGTCCGAGGGCAATGAGGATAGCAGCTCCAAGAAACACAAAAAGAAGAAGAAAAAGAAAAAGAAGAGGAGGGAGGATGAGGAGAGGCCTCATACCAGGAGAGACGTCACTCCGAGGCGGGAAGAGCGTGATTCCAGTGATAGAAATGGTGCAGAGAAAGGAAGTCTGCACCAAAGCTCTGAGTCTCCTCACAATGTTCACGGAGACCATATGGAGGACCAGCAACCGTTCAATGGACACAAAGGTGCTTAAAACAGCTTGCTTAGACTTGATGTCTTTTTCAATAGAGCAATGGCAGCTAGTTTTATCCAATGAGCATTGCCGAATGCAGTTTAAATATTATGCAGACATGTGAAGTAATATACAAACATTTATAGTTTGCATTATTTTGCAGTAATGGTGTCATTTGGATGTTGACGTGCTTTTTGTTTTAATATTTAAATTAATATGGCAAATAACCCATTCAGTCTTTGTTTGCCACCTTGTTCCACCAAATTTGTGTTTCATATAGGCAATATAAACGGGGCCTTTGAGTGATATGGTTTTTCTTTGCATGGGTAAAAGCTTAGTAGTCTCTTTTAGATAGCAGTGATTAACAATGAAATGTTTAAGTGAGCTAATGGTATCTTCTGATACATGCAGTGTTAAACTGGTTTGCCAGTAATTGACTACATATTTGCAATCTGGATTTTAGTCAAACCCTCCCAAGGCTCACATACATCCACAATCAAACTTTTGAACTTGGAGGTGAATTATACATTCACACGTTAATCTAATTTGGGAAAAATTAACTAATGCATTTTGTGTAAATGTTATTTTTTATTTTATTAGCTAACGGCCTAAGCGGTTACAGTGGAAGTAAACTTGATCATACTGGGATGGAAAAAGACAAATACAAATATTTTGATCACTCTACCACTGTCAACGGCACAAAGACGCTCTCGAATGGAAATGGAGATGTGGACGGTGCAAGTCACAGGACCCTTTCAGATGGTGAAGTGAGTAGAATGTGTTTTTTTATGACTCAACCACAAAATACAGTATTCTGAGATGAAGTAGCCTCATTTATATTAGGGCAATATTTTGGCTATTTCTCATTTTGATCATCAATAGATTTTAAAAACGAGTATTCAGGAGGCAGGGCATGGACATATTGGATATAATGAAAATATCTAAAGACCGTAATGAAAACGAATGTTAAAAATATAACGTGAAAGCCTATCTATGAAAACATGATTAGAATACTGTTAGATTATGATTATGACGCCACAGTGATACTAAACAAAGCATCTAGAAAGGAACAGCCGCCTGGGGTAAAGCTGAAGAGTGACTTTAGGCCAATATACTGAAGTCTGTTATATGGCATGTCCTATGATATTAAACAGTTAATGCCAGGGAACGTTTAGGCGCTATAGTGAGAGTAAAAGAGAAAGAGAGAGCATTTTTATGATCGATCGCCACTTTCACGGCCAAGTACTTGAGTGCTGTTGCACATCAATATTTGTTGCATATATTATATAATGTAAAAAAGTATGTAAATTAAATTCTAAAATGTCTTTCTTGAATTCTGAGATTACGAAATGTATTTTTCTTACAAAATAAATGTATTTTTCATGGTAGTTGTAGTTTGCTCTGACTGATCTCTGGTTTTCACAGAACACCGCACATCCTCACTAAAGGGAAGGTGATTTGTTGATCACACCTAAGGTAAGAATTTATTTTGAGATCTTTTTTTAAGAAAATAAGCTCTTCTCTAATTGCCTTGTTCCCTCTCCTTTATTTGAAGACTCTGAAAACCACCCATGCAAGCATGTGAAAAACAAAATCTACAGCTACAGTTCCTGACATGGTGCTTAACATTTAGAACATACTGTATTTTTACCACGAGATGAATTTTAAAGTTTCATTATTTTGTCTTTTTCGTTTTTCTTTTATTTTTAAGACTATGGATTTTTTAGTACACTGTACATAAATGAACTTTGATCATGGAAAAAAAAAATTCTATATAAAGTTAATATATGCGATTAAAACAAAAGCCTGGAGCTTAACATCAGAATTGCTGCTCAGACATACAGACTCAGGATTTTCTCACTTGTGAAGATGAGACAAGCGCTCCCTTTAAGGAATCGAACCTGGGAACGACAAGAACATTTATATATGCTGCATCGGCGGAGAAAGACTGCTTGTCTCTTGGCTTCAAGTTATGATGTCACCATTTTCACATATCGGTTGAGAGAACCGTTTCAAAGGAGCAGCCTTTGCTAATGCTACATGTGCACTTACATCACAGTTAACCTGGACACACTTGAGGACATAAGATGTTTGCTTTGCTGTCTCTTGTACCTCTCTTTTTTTTTTAGCATCTCACTGTATTACTCTGAAATTCCTCAATCAAATCTATCTAGAATGCAAGTTCATTGCATCTTTTTTTTTTTTTTTTTTTTAATTCTCACTGTTTAGTTTCTTTGAATCCGTTTTGATTTTTAGTTAAGACAATACTGTGAATTTAAGTTGAACTGTACTATCAGTTGTTTGTTTTCGGTCCTGTATCAGGAGTTCAATAGAGACACTTTCTGTAAAGCCACTCGTAATGTAGACCATGTTCTCTGAACATTTGTCGACTTTTTTTTTTTTTCTTCTTCAGCGAAATGAAACAGACATGAAAATGGTTATATTCAACTTCATTTTACTGTAGCATGTCAAAGTAAATGTATACAGTGTACAATATGTTGAGTGAGAGGAAACGGCCTTAATGTCTGAAATTGTAATATTTTCTCTCACTATGTTTACAACATTTTGTTGGAGTGAATGAACATGTATGTGATGATGGGAAGTGTTTGGTTTTGTAAAGGGTGGGGTTTCCTTTTTACATATAAAGAACGACTTGTGAGATTTGTTTTGTGAAAAATATCTTAATTGATACGAAAGACATATGAAAGAGCTACATTTTAGTGACACAAAACTTTGACTTTTGCCCTAATCACCAGCAAATCAGGCTATAATAGTCATTTATTTACATCTCAATCCAAAACACATACTACTGGCTTAAAATGCACAGTACTTGTAAAGCAATAACATGCACTTTTCATTACTAATGCAGCAAATGAGAAACAAACAAAACATTCATTCCAATATTGGGGCACTTTATTAATAAGAGCAAAATGGTTCGTTTAAGTGATTTAAAGATTTTGTTTGGAGAAATGATGGCGTTCCTTGCCATATGTTCTTCAAGAAGAGCAAAAGTATTTTTGAGTAATTTTCAATCTTTTAGCTGTGATTAAGGGGGCGATTTTTGAAAGCGTTTTGAAGACATTTTCCAATCAGTCGGCTCATATTTAATAACTGCACAAATATTAGGGGAGGACACTGAATATTGCCTGGGAAAAAAATGCAGTGTAATTACAGCATCTACCATTTACCATGATCCCTCACTGCCTCATCTTTCCAAGTATAGCTTATCATATTAGCCTAGAGCCCTCAAAGTAGGTGGTGACCTTCGATTTAGTGGAGTAAAATTGAGGGTGGAGGGCTGGAGTGAGATGAAGGACGGTACAATACACAACAAGCAGCTCAAGAATGGTTATAGAATAGCTGCTGTGTTTTCCTAATGAAGTCAAAATCTTTGCAGAATCTCAACATAAAAATGTTTTATTAGGTCAGCTGATGAAGTTTTCAGTTCAAGGCCAATGGCTTCATTGACAGTAATGACAAACCTGTTTCATCTTATATATCTGAATTACTATTTACTGACACACACACATTCTTCAGAGCATGCTGCATATTTACCATAGAAATGTTAAGCAGAATACAAGTGACAATATTTTACTCATATTAGCTGTTATAATAAAACAATTTCAAAACCTTTCCATAAAATTATACAAATTTCAGATGGGGTTGGTTGCATTGTCTGTCTTAACAGGTAAACTTAGAAAAGGGGGCCTCGTTGTTTGTTGCATTTATGTGTCATAAATCATACTCTCTATATTTCACTATGACTATTATTGCTGTCCTATGTGGAACTGGACAGTGGTGACAGTGGACCGTGGTTAATTTAATTGAAATCATTTTGATTCATCTTTTTGCAGTGTATCTATAAGTATTTCCTTTACACTTTCAAATAAACTATGTGAATAAATGAGGTTCACGTTTTGCAGAGCCATACAGCCTTCACTTAAAAGGTCTCAGCTGAGTAGCTGTGTACAAAAATTGCATATACATCAGTTTTAGATAAATGGACTTTCCAAAATAGTTCAAATGACAAAAAATAATTATGGCTTTTCTGATATTATTTGTGTGTGTGTGTGTGTGTGTGTGTGTGTGCTATTTACAGACATAGCGAAAACCAAACAATATAGGTTTACATTGGCATTACTACATAAATACAACAAAATACTTATAAAAAAAACTTTTAAATCAAAAGGTGAATCCATAAGGATGTAAACTATAGAGTTTGGATTATTCTCAAAAAGACATCAAATAATATTAGCAATAAAAGAATGTCAGAATTGATATATACTACTATGCCTATTAAGGAACATTAGAAACATAATAAATATAATCTGAATAATTTTCTCGTCCAATTAATGCAACCAGTCCTGCTGATTTGGATGATAATGATGTGATGCAAATGAAAATAAAATCATTTAAAACTACTGCAATTAAGACAATATTTGATATTACATAGCACTAAATAAAAAGTTTTCAGCATGAATCCCTGCCATATCAATCAATTTTCTGTATCCATAGACTACTTCTGAACTGACATCACCAGTAGTTTGGTACACTTTACATACATTGCATCCACATCTAAACATTGCCAGAGCTTAAATTTTGACTTTTAGCTTGAGAACATCTCCATAAGGATCCCTGGAAATGTGCGGTAGCAGTTCCAGTTGTAAGCACCAGGAGGCGCTGGTTACTCTATATTAGTCCGTCACATGACATAAGCGGATACCTTATCGAAGTCGAATCGTTCATCACTCTTAACGCAGTTATTTCTGACAAACATACATTCAGCATACAATTGCATTATCATCATCATCATTGTTCTCCCCACACAATATGTTTGAAGATAAATATTTAGGGCCTATACAGACCCCATCATTTTTAAAATCGTGTCCTTCTTTGTCCTCAGAGAGCTCACGTCTCTGTCTTTTACCCCCTGCGACCTTCAGGATCCCGTGTGAAGTTTTCCGCTTGTAGAGTGATTATTAAACCCCAACTCCGAAAGTCTACGGCTCACTTTTTAGCAGCCACTCGCCGTTTCCTAGTAGCCAACATGTCGTAGAAAGGATCCCTGCTAATGCTTGCCCTGTAGGATAACAACAACGACAAAAAAACAGAAACTGTGTAATCACAGCATAAAAATATACATCCATGCAAAAACCTGATTATAAAATAATACAGGGTTCTTTGATGCAGTGCTTTTTATGTAGTTATGTAGATTTTGGCAGTCCCACAGGACATACTGAGGCCAAACTGACCACGGAGCAGTTCCACAATTCCAGCTGAGTCAGAGGACATGTGTTAACCACACACTTACGTGGACACCTACAGTGCCACAGATGATCAACTTCTGTACACGAATGGCCTTCAGAGACCTACATAAGAGCCGAACATACGTATTCCATTTTGTTTAAATCAAGTCTGTTTTAGGCAGGAAAACAAAGTCATGGCCAACAACAGAAGACTAAGTGGTCTTTAGCTTCCCTTTCTCCAGTGATAAATGCTGATTTATGTTCAGGGAAGACCATTTAACCTTCAGAGGATGTCGGCCATTCAGAATTCATTATTGTCTTGTCAGCCCTACAGTGTGAGGTTTATATATATATATATATATATATATATATATATATATATATATATATATATATATGCATCTTGTTTTCCAGTAAAACATACAAAAATACATTTAATCCAACACTGTTTTTTTTTTTTATTACAAAATGTTGTCAAGTTATATCACCAGAAAACAAATCTTAACATCCGGTGCAATTTAAATTGGATTAGATATTTTTTACAAGACAAAAATATTTGCAAAGCCAAGGTCTAAAACACTGGAAACGCTCACTCCTTCTTATCAGGACAATGGTGATGTTCCGCGATAAGAGAAGCCAATGTTCCTTTCTGAGCATCTGTGTGTGTGTGTGTATGACCTACAACCAGCACACATCGGTTATCTGAGAAGAGAATAATGAGGGCTGACACGGTGAAGCCTTACTTGATGGATTTGATCCACTCTTCTTTCTCCTCCGGCGTGGGTGCGGATATTCTGTAAACCACGTGATTCCCCTCCACCACCTTCCCATCAGCCTCTGTCTTGCATGCCTTAATTACTTGCCCCTTATGACTGGGGTTGTAGAGCTCAAAGCAATTCTGAAAGATTGAAGTATGAAATGGTCACTTTTACTTCTTTGTTTCTTGATGACTAACTTAGGGTGACTAAATAAGGGATTCTTCTTAAAGACTGACTACAGATTATAATTTAACTGAGAGCTTGAAGCAGAAACATACTGGTTTTCTTGGTTCCTCCACCTCCCTTATACTAAGATTCTCCAGTGGAATGATCCCCCGAGGCTCTTTGTCCTGTGAACATATAAGTAAAAGGCCGTTATTCCACTGTGTTTATTTGTTATTAAAGCAATCAGTCTTAGACTTAATTCGCAATACGTTTCCTTTAATGAGATGTGGACGGTGGGGACGTTAAAAAAGTGAAGGAACTAACAATGTGCACATTAAGCAACTAGTGTCTGTCTCTTAATCTAAATCTGGCACACGACAAGGGAAAAAATGCATTATTTCCTTCCACTTTGCTGAGATGACACAGTGTAACAGGGAGCGTTTTTTGGGTTTTAGTCCAAGTGCATTCATTTTCAGGTCATATATATATGCTAGTGTACTCACAAAATAAAAAAAAACCCACAAAAGTCATTTTTAGCATGTGTACACATTTAACATGTGCTTACTGATGACACATCCTGCACTACACACATTTTGGTACCATCAAAAAATATAAAAGGTCTCCTAATACCAACTAAAAGGTTTATTGGAAACAAAGAAAGCATTTTTCAAGTAATTTCATGGAGTGTTTCTTTACTGTAAATGCGAAGCTGGTGAGAAGTGCTCGTGTCTGCTTGTGTTCATTGCTGTTCGCTGTTTCACTCACTTCCTCTTCTATCTGACCTCCTATAACCTATATCTTACTATCTAAATCGTCAATACATTTTATAGATATATCTTAAGTCTATGTATTGCCCAAACGGGACATGTTGAGCAGTTGTACTTACTGTTGTATATTCAAAGTAATACAGACAGTTATCTGTCAAAATGAACCACCTCCTCTTCCAGGTCTTTACTCTCCCCCCTGCAATTCAATACAGATAACAACAAAAAAGAAACTATTGTAAAAGTGCTTAAGAAGTGGCAAAATCCATTTGATGGATAAAAAAATGGTAAAAAAACAAACAAACTGTAAACAAAAACAACTACAACAAAGAAAAGCTTTGTTGGTCTGCAGATAACGGCATTTTAATCCTGATCAACACCGGAAAAATCTTTTAAAAGCTCTTTAATTACATTGAATGATGTCACAGTAACAAATCTGCTGTGTGAGCCGTAATGTAAAACAGTTATTGAGCGAGATGCTGTATGATACCGCATTAAATCCAATCTGTAATGAAATCTGTGAAACTCACGGGTTTCAAATCATGAAAGGACGATGCGATGGAGAAGCAGATGGACAGGCATTCAGATAGAAGGATAAACAAACCTAGTTTTAGCAGCCATCCCTCTCTGTCCGGATTAAAGAACGTGTGGGTTAGATCGTTCCCGTCGTCTTCAGGAATTTTGAAAGGCTCATTCTTGATGCTTTCATATAAATTCTATGAAGGAAAAAAAAAACAATATGCAATATGCAATCATTACGCAACTTAGCGATGAGCGTGCATCTCTCTCCACCGCAGTATGATGCAGAGACTCACTCTGAGCAGCTCCTCGGGCAGATCTCCTCCTTCGTTGATGCCCCGATTCATGGATATGAACCTTTCCACCGTGGGCTTGTCTCTGACATTAGGGTTATGCAAGCTGGTGTTGAGCATTATGACGGAGAACGAGAGAACATAGCATGTGTCTGTGGAGAGCAGAAACGTGGATCAGTCGGTCAGCTCTATAGGTCCAGATTGACAAATTAAATGGAGAATGCATGTGAAGATATGGTTTTCTCATTTTAAATTTATATTAATTGATTTCTAAATGATAAATTCAGAAAGCATAGAATTTGTCGCAAGATACAGGCCCGTTTTTTAATGTTTCTTCATCTTTATGTATGACTCCATGCTGAAAGAAAGATATTAATGCTTTGGACACTTGGAGACTCTGTTTATGAATAAATAATCATTCCCTTGCGCTTTGTTTTAGCACAGTGTCTTAAGTCCATTTCTGGGGTGCTGCATTTTATAGTCTCTAACAGCGTGTGCCAACATCTCCGCTATACATCCCTGCAGTTATAAAGCCCTTAGAGGACCAGATTTCCTACAGATACTCAAAAGTGTGCTGAGATTCAAGAGACTCGGCCAGGCATTAAAAAAATGTTATTCTGTCATTAATCGCTCATCCTCGTGTCATTCCAAACTCATAATGCAACTAACACGTTCAAGGTCCAGAAAGGTAATAAGGACATTTTTAAAATAGGCAATGTCAAGTCACCTTTATTTATATAGCACTTTTAACAATACAGTTTGTGTCAACGCAAAATAGGAGAATTGTCCAGCTCAGTCCATGTGACTCCTGCATCAGCAGCAACATACGCATACATTGTGGTACTCTTGTGAATGTGCATATTAAGGGTAAATAATTGATGTCACATTTACTATTAAGTCTGGACCTTGAAAGTTGTAGCTGGGTTGCTCTCTATTTAGGGTCAAAAAGCTCTCGGATTTCATAAAAATATCTTAATTTATATTCCAAAGATGAAGAAGGTTTGGAACAAATGTTGGTGAATAATTTTGTGAGGGACAATTTAATATGGATGTATGCGCTTTATTTGACTTTTTTTTTACTGTTGAACAAAAACACCTGTCTACTACCCTTTCTATTACTTGTTTTAGGACAATTTTTGATATATCTCCGATTGGAATCATCTGAAAGAAGAAAGTGATAAGCACTGACATGGATGCTTTGAGGATGAGTAAAACGTGTTGTAATTTTCATTTTTGGGTGAACTTTAAATCTGAGTAAGAGCTTTAGGACAATAAGAGGTTTAGGCCACAAAGAGGGGTTCAGGTAGAAGACAAGTAAACAGTTGAAATAAGTTTTACCTGTGGACTGAAAGACACCGGGGTTACACTGGCAATATCGAGCGGCAAAGGCCTCCATCATTCTGTCAATTTTCTGTGCTTCACCAGGAAGTCTAAAGCTCCACAAAAACTGCCTGCCAGGAAGAAATGGGAATGACACTTAAAATGATAGTGGTTATTTGATGGAGCTTTGCCTAATGGAATTAATGAATACCGTATGATTTTATTTTAATAGAGTTACAGTAAGTAACAGAATGATGACAATGAATGACTTGAATCCATTCATATTTGTTCTAATTACTCAATATTTTGACCCATTTTACCTATTTATTTATTTATTGCGATACACCAAAGAAAAAAAAGATGTCTAAGAATAATTTAAATTTTACAATCTTTAAAGACTGTTTTAAACTTTTTAATGTAAAAAAACAAAATGCAATTTGTTGTAGTTTTTTTTAAATAGCAAGAAAGTAGTTCTCTCAAAGAACTGGCAGAGTTCGTTTAATATAACCGTTTGTATAACCAAGGAATACATTTTTAAAACATTTCAAAAGCTGGTTCAGAACTTTCGGAAAATATTCAAAAATAAACATTTTCATAACTTAACGGGTATGTTACTTTTTTTGTTAATATTTAAATTGTTAGTGATTATTGAAAATTGAAAGTTGTAGATATACAGATACTACAGCTTGACGACATTTTCTAATAATTACATTTCCACATTTAGAACATATAGTTGTGTTTATAGTTAAATGACTGGTGAAGAAAACATCTATCTCACCTCAATGCTTGCACCAGGTTGAGATCAGCAAACTCATGAAGCTCCACAAACGCCTGCAAAACTTTAATGTTGAAGTCATCTCTAAAAATAATGAGAAAATAAGATTTAATCAGCAATTGCTATTTCTAATTTGCTCTAACCTCCATCTCCAGAGATACATGAACTCATTTTAGCAGAGGTCAATCAGAAAACAGTACAGGCTTGATACATTTAGGAGTCATTCCCTGTTCAGTTGTTCAGTTTTCTACAAAAGGGTTTTCGGACCAATTCAAAAAAAGCACACAAGAACAAACATGTAAGACCACGTTTGGTGTATGGACATAAAACCCATCAATTGAATGCATACGAGGGACTTAAAAAACAAAGAGGTACGAACATAAAGTGTAATGAAGCGATGTACCACAGCATGCCTGAGTACACAGAGCTAAGATAGTACCACGTCTCCAAACTCTTTTAATCAGGCACACAATAATTACAGCTTCCAGGTCTTGCTCGTAAATACAATTAACAGTAATTGCTATGTATAGTCTATAACCACACTTCCTAGTACCAAAAGAAATGGATGACTGCATGTGCAATTGATCTTCAGGCTAGTGCATAGCCAAGACAAGACAGTTATCAGCTTGGACAAGATGCCTACGTAGACAAGCTATTTTTATATCTAGCAACTATTACACTGTAGATCAAGCTCAGTCTCTTTTTTTTTTGTGTAAACGTGCCTCATGGGACAGTGCTGAGCATCTACATTTTGCGGACCTTTACAACTACAATTACACCTTTGTCTGTCTTGATATTAACAGGTGTAGCGCTGGGTGGCAATAATAATGTTTTCTATCTAATCCTGTGTTAATTGATGCCAGTAAGGGTGAGATAAGGCGCCTTCATGCTGTCTGGGTGATATGCTAGATATTGTTTTGGAAACTTGTGGTCATTTTCAGCCGTTGCAAATGGGGAAGTCATTTCCTGAGAGAGCAGGATCTTTTATGGAAAGGCCTTATCTGACAACGCACATATATTTTGCAAAGATAGCAAGACTGGTCTTGCTATGCGAGCGAGAGAGATGTGACTTACCGTTCCCCTAAATAATCTCCTATGACAGTTTTGTTTAAGCCTTCGCCTTTATAGAGGAACTGTGCGATGTCCTCAGGTGTGTGCTGCAGAAGATCATTCTCCAAAAGAAATTGGATTCCCTGCGAGGATGTTTGAGATGTTAACCACTTCATGAAGTTTGTTTAGGCTCAATGTAACACATGAACCTGGACATCATTTTATATACGGTATATTGAGCAAAGAAATCATAAGAATAATACCTTTTTAGGATCCATATTAAATTTCTTTCTTCCGACAGCAATCTGCTTGTTCCTCTGAGTGCTTTTGCTGTAATGTGGCAAAAAACAATCAAGTTCTCTTTTAAAGTAACAAATGTGAGCTAATATTATCTCAGCGTTAAAAAAAAATCATTGTAATCTATAGAAAAATTAAACATACGTCTCTCTGACACACGTTAAATGTTCAATCTCTGCCATGACTTCTGAGATTTCATACTTTAATCGCTGCAAAAATAACAGAAAAAGTGGGTACATTTAATAAATAGTCTTTCATGATATTCTTAAAATGCATTCAGTGTTTAATGAAATACATTGCACAGCCAATCAGGTAGAACTTTTAGTGAAGGGTGACAATAAACCTTAATGATTTTAAAAGATAACAGCTACATTAAACCTTATACCTCAATGTCATCTAGCAGCTCTTTTTTTCTCCGTCTAATGTTGGAAAGTTCATCTCTCTCTTCATGCGAGAGATCTTCAGGCACTGTTAAGAAACAAATGTGACATTAACATGAGTAATCTAATGATACTAACCAAGAAAAAGATTCTACAAGACGCCCAAAGAAGCAGTACACTTTATCTCCTCAACTTAAATCCCAAAGTGCTTTGTAAGACAAAAAAAAAAGTCCAGAGCACGTTTATCCTCATAAATAATGTTATTTAAATTAGTCTTGGCAACCCAAAACCTAGTACCCAAGAAATAAGCTTTCCTTTTTAGGCTCAAAACTTTATGTAAGTACTTCATGCCTTCAGGACACCTACAGTATGACTACTTGACCTTCCGTGTTCAAAGTCATGCTGCACCTAAATGCAAGACTCTAAGCTGATCCAACTTTACAGTGAAACACATAAGGTTACAGTAAAGGTACTGAACATCACCAACTCCTCTGTGGGTGTTGAATAACTCGTTTGTAGGCGTTTTAGATGCTTAATTAAGTCACAAAGGACCATAATCTCCTGAACAGATTTTTATCATTTTTCTTTCACAAGTAGGAGAGTGTTTTGGATGAGGACCTAAGTGTCTTGCGGCTTGTAAATGTGGACAATATGACTACATTATGTAATTGCACCTTAGGCGCACCAGGATTAGACAAGAGACGGGCTAATAAGAGGGGCACAGGGGAATTTCCTGCGGTTGTCTGGTTGTGCCTTATGACAATGGAGAGGAAGTTGAGAATGAGTGCATGAATCAGGGTTCAACCTTAACAATAACATTATAGGGTGATTCACTGCAGTCCTTCTGAGCTTTTATACTGAGTGCAGTGGTCTTTTTTCAATCTTTTATTATTATATAAAAGCCATACTAAATCTTAATGAGGAGCCATTTGTTCATTATGCAACAGGATCTGGGTATGGTCAAATGTAGCTAGCATGGAAGCAATTGGATAAAAATAGAATATTCCTTCAAGATATGAACATTCCGTGCCTATAACTCGCCTGCGGAATTGGCAAAAATAAGCAGAACAGAACTAAATTCCCTTCTCGTGAAATTAAGCCACAATGGCCTGAGGCTCATTTTGAAAATTAGTTTGTCTTCATTAGGACGCTGCATTGATTGGCAGGCTTTATTATTACCAAGTTGCTCTCCGTATCATTCATATAATCTGTAATGTAAAAGAAAAATAAGAAACTCTAAAAACAACCTCGGCTACTGATGCCCACCACCATGCACCCTGTCTTGCGGAGCAAAAATGTTGACTGCATGCAAAAGCTTCATTCAATCAGCATGAGTGACACTTTGCTTAGAAAAGATTACAGCTGGGTAATTAAACTCAGTACAGCCTAAATTAGACAAAATATAACTGAAAATCAAATAGGATGAGTTGGATATGTTGACATTTTTTTTGCGTGAATACAGATATTAAAGGGTTTGCGGTAAATACTGCATCCTGGTTTTAAACACCCTCTTTAATCTACACACTGGCCTCAATCCCTCTAACTATATCTTATCCTTATTCTCAATAGCTGCATGGGCCGCCAGCTGCTCTAAATCCACAGGCTTACCCATTGATATTAAACACACCCTCAGACCAGGGCCCACAAGGAAGTATTCTGCATAAACAGATGTGTCACTAACCTATCCAAACATGATAAGCATCTATACAGGCTTATGTGGGCTACTGTACCCTACATGTTTGGTCAATTGCAAAACATGCTGAGTTAACGTATCTGTCATTCTTGATAATTAACATATTACAATTATATATGCTTTTGGTACCAAGCTTCAGAGATGATATAGGCCTAGTAGGCATGTTAGATAGGTTTTTTTGGTTTTTTTTGTTTTTACAATGGTACGCTTAAAAACCCTGCTTTTGAAAAAGAGGAATACTTACATTACTGTTAACCAGTAGGACAGATGGAATGGGCAGAGAGCTTATCTCCATTCAAACGAGAAAAAAAAGTTTCCCTCTGATCAGCGAGATTGTCTTTATCCTCTTAAAGTCCCCTGAATGTGTTTATTTAGCAAATAACAGCATTAGCTAAGAAACATTTGGGATATTCCACAACATCTGCTTTTATATTCCCCTTTTTTGGGGATGCTTTTTGATCAAAAAAGTGTGGCCTAAAACATATTTCATCATTAAAAGGTCATTAAAACTATGTAATAGTGACCAAATCTATCTTCTGTCAAATCGATCTCATTTAATACCCACACCCCCTTTAATTTCTTTTCGTAAACCTGCAATTGACAGAGAAGTAATGCCCAAGAATGCACGGCTGCTGAATGCTACATGGGGCTCTGGGACGGTCCTAACTCAGTGGGTGGAAAACTGGACAAGAGTCCTTTGTGCTAGCGACTGTTTGTTTTTAAATCTCCTGCTGGGACAAAAGGTTTTGACAACCCCTTCAAAACCTATTTAGGTTTTTAACTTTCCCTTTTATACTTTTCAAACAAATCTGAAAATATTTGCAACAACGCAATTCACCCTCCACTCCTTCAATGCTGTTAAACAGGCGCTATAGCTCATGAAATGTCTTGGATGACCCTCCAGGCTTTCTTAAAATCAATTCCACATGTGACACTTAGATACAACAAACAAAGCTCTCTCTCATTCTTCAGTCTTATCCGCTTACAATAATAAGGATGCATCCACATGATAAATGTAAATTTTCAAAGTTTTTACCTCTTATCAAAATCTCAATCGGCAGCAAACACAAACAGCGGTTAAAAGAAAACAGTACAATGTTTTTGATATAATAGCATGGCTGACATTGTCTTGACCTTTAGCAGATTTTCCAGGCACGGTGTCCTTCAGATCTCTGCTGGTGCAGTCACACCATTGATGAGGTTTTGACCACTGCCTGTGTCATGCCTGGTGCCAGACGGCTCCTCAGGAGAGCCTGGACCAGACACCGGTGGCATCAGACGCAGACAATGTTAATGAGTGCCAGGCCTCACTATCTCTCCTTTAATCAGTCTGACAAAGTCTGCCTCTTTGTTGGACCTCAGCTACCGACAAAGCAATGTTTTAAAAAAGCGAAACGGCCATAAATTTGTGGTTCGGATAGAGACTGTTAAGAGGACTGTCCTTGACATCCTATCAGGCTTTCTTTGCAGTCGACCATCTGCCACAGAAACGGAGGGAAAATGGTTTTCCATGTGGTTTTTCCCACGGTAAGATAAGACAAATAGCCATTGAGTCCAAGGCTTTGAAGTTCTCAGGATCATGATACAAGAGGAACTGGAAAGACCTAGTGAGCTAATGGTACCTCCACAGCTCTGTGCTTTCGTGTTCTTGTAAGACATTTACAATTGGTCTTTGTCAGATAAAGTGATTACGGCTGTAAATCAACAAAAGTGCTTGTGATGTCTGGCTTTTAGGGCTGGTTTCTGTTTTTGCGTGTGTATTTTTTTTACACTGATATACCAAAACAACAGACAAACTAAATCACTGCCATCTCCACTGTCTAGTCAGATCCCATATATAGTAAGTTTAAGCAGAATCACAGAAGAAAAATCATGACATTAGAGTTGTCTTAAAGACCACTGGTGCTTATCCAAAATCGTGTTCCATCAAGTTTTGTTATTTTTCTAAAATAACTACAAATAAGCTCATTATTAGAGACTCCAAAATCTGAAATAGAAGTGGCAGACAAAAGAGTACATGCAAAATGTGCAGTTCTTGGGGGCTCCAGGAATGTGATTGGGAACTTAAAAAAACTATACTGCTTACACACAAGACTTTTACATGTCACAATTTCTTAAACCTGACGATCAAACACCAGAGCCACACACAACATCTGCAAAACCATATATGCTGATTTCTTGACCTTTGACTCACTTTTTGCTAAATGAAGCACACAATTGTTTAAGTAACAAACAAGGTTTCTATTAATGTTACGGCAAAGGTGTTCGCAAATGTTTGCTTTTGAGATGTATTTGTAATATTTTGAATGCAGTGCCTCATTTTGCAAAAGGTGCTAGGTAAAAACCAAAAAAGGCAAAGTTTTAAAAATGTGTGCGAACTATAAACGGTTCTTTACAGCGATCTAATTTTTGGGTTGTACAAAGAACCATTCAGTCTCTTTCTTACCTTTATATAAACCTCTTTTCACCATAGAGAACCTTTTGTGAAATAGAATGTTTTTTGTGAAATAGTTATTAATGGACCATTTAGGTAAAAAGGTTCTTCTAAGGCATCATGAAGCACCTTTTTAAGAGTTTATATTAGCGAGGTGAATACATCATGAGCGCATAGAAAGTTAAATGTTCGTAACTGGAGCATGCTTAAGTGCAAAACACAAAACCTGAAGTGTACCTCCAGCTGAGTGATGTTTTCAACAGAAAAAAAATCTCTCCCTCTGTTCCTGCTCTGCTCAGAGCAGTCTCCAAGTTTCTTCTTGACAATGATAATCGCAGTAGCTTCTTTTATTTATTTACATTTATTTACATTTTAGATATATACAAATTACCAGTATTTCCCCCCCTAAAACATCAGTAGTTCTACAGCAAAATGACTCCCCAAATGATGTCCCAATTGAATAGCAGCAGCACTACGGCACTCAAACGATACCGTTCCAATTTGAAAGTAGCGTTTTCTAATTAATAAACTGGTAGGCTAATTTATGCGGCGCTCTATAAAAAAAAAATACCAGCACTTGACTAATTAAATGCCTCATGATCCCTCTTGGCACCACAACTGTACTCATAAACATCTCGCGAGCTGCTTCAAAGGATCTCACATCAAACAAACTGACGACCTACATATGAACAGCCATATGAACGGCTCCGGCAAAAAAAATCTGAAGTGTTGGAATTCTCATTAAAACGCAGTGACAACACATCCGCAGCAAGTACACTGTAAGCCACTTAATGTAAAAACGAAACGCCGTTTATAAAAAAGCTAAATGTTGAAGTATAAAGTGAATTCTCTCATCGACCAATCACCGATCGTAGTAGTAAAAGTAGGAAAACGTTACGTTAAAGTTTACTTTCCCTCCCCGTTTAATGCTGGTGATTGATGAAATATCCTGTACAGTGACGAAACCGAGCGAGCTGTCTATCTAGTGCTGGGCATCAAAGCGCTTTCCGAATCAACTGCACGCGCCTGTTACGCTCAAAAATGCCGTCTAGGTAGGTTTTGAGACAGACCAGATGCTGACAACTGTTTGTGCTTTTGAACAAACCAGAAACCTTACCTCGGTTATCTTCGTCCATGTTTATTCTGCGATGGGACTTGATGCAAATAACGTCCTAGTCTTAGATTACTACACTAATAATACAACACTGCGAAACAAAAAAAATTAAATCATATTAGGATACACGCTGAGCTCATCGTAACCCAGTCCAGGGTTTGCTTTAAATGTCATTCGCGTGACCCGTATATTGCTGCCTAGATGAACATAAATCCTGGTCAAATGAATGTGCCGACCGCTCTCTGCCAGCTCCCATTCGCCTTCATCCACAGAACCACTGGCGAGAAGAAACGGCTTCATTTAGCCAACGAATAGAAGCTCCGCCCATCAACATAATCTATGAAAATGTGACTGATAGGCTACCGAGCGATTGCATCCTGATTTATACATAATCTAAATAATTCATAAACCAGAAGAATCAAACGAAAATATATTCAAATAAAAATTCGACAGAACGCAATGTAATTTCCTGTTTCTGACGCAGGCTACTGGTGTTAGATGATGAATTGTGAAAAGAATAATATTATATAGTATGATTAATATTACAAATAGATATCATTAAAAGGAATACATTATTATTTTTTTCATATATATATATATATATATATATATATATATATATATATATATATATATATATATATATATATATATATATATATATATATTCCCATAATAAGTTCTACTGAATTCAAGAGATATGGAAACTGAGGTAATATGCAATATCCTGAACTTCATAGGATGATGTCAGCATTAGGTGGAGAATCCCAGATTCCTACAGAGAGACTGTACAGTTTACAGGAACTTGCCTGTGTTTCCGGACACAGCATGTCAGGCAGTATTAGTCAGGCGGTATTAGTGAGGTCAATATTCCTCCAAAACGTCTTACCTTTTGTGTCACGACTTCCACCTTGAGTGCAATGCGTTTTTTTGCTGCCTTCCAAAGAATCATGCGAAATCCATTCGACGGCAGCTCAAGAAAGCCATTGTCTGTTTGAAACAAAACATCCTCTGATATTTAACTTCGTTTGCATGTATTCAAATGCCCCGTTATTACCTCACAGCAAACAGGTTTTGTATTTTGCTGATGGCATCGTTCAGTCAAAAGAACTTAAACTCCGAAACCGAGAGAGTTTTGTCTCGGTGTCTCTAAAACCGACATTTAAAATATTAAAACAATTTCTCTGAGGGTGTTATGTAAGGTGTAACGCGAGGAAATCAAAAGAGCAGAATGTAATGTTCTGTGACTGCAGCACACAGCCAGGCCATGTGCATGGGGGGGGGGAAACGATGAAGTAGGTGCCGAGAAAACATGGGGTTTCAGGGTGGGAATGACATCCTGTGTGGGAAACAGATATCCGCTGAAGCTCAGGAAGAGAATGTTGTTTGCATTTTTCCTTTTTTCGAGGGCAGAAAAACTCTCCCATGAACTTCACTTGTAACACCCAGTTCACTCTTTGACCAAAAAAAAGCATTTGATTCAAATAATGATACAGCTCTGGTGCCGAATTGACTAATCAATTTCAATCTCTTCTTTGAAATCAGCTCACAGACTGTTGGTAGAACCGGTTTAGCCAGTCTACAATACAGTGGAAACTTGGGGCCTGTAGATTAGTCTGAAACAGTTTTCTTAAGCAATACATATTGCTATTTGTGTTACGCACCACACCGCCAGATAATAATAATCACAATTACAGGGAGAGACAGATTACATTTCTATGTTCAACATTATATGAAGAAAAGCCAATGAATAATAAAATAAATAAATAAACAAAAACAGAGTATAATATATTCAATATATTTTTAAAAATATATTTGTTTACTTTTGTATTGTCTTTTTGTTCATTTTTTAATTATATTTTTGCTTTTGTTTTGTTTTTGTTGTTTTTTGAGAAATAATACATTTTGCCAGTATGGTTAACGGAAAAAAATTGGTTAAATCACTGCTAATAAACATACGAAAGGGAAGAAAAAAACCAGTTCAAAACCACACAATAAGAGAAAACTCCTACTACAATACTCTCATTCAATAAGAGACACAATAATAGATACTAATCATGCAGACCTGGGATACAACAATAAACGAATAAATGGCAGCTTAATAATAAGCAGTGTCTGAATGTGATTTTAATTCTTTGATCGTTCTCCTTTCTTCGTTATGTTACAAAACTCTGAAGGGTTTCTAAAAATTTTCAAATAAACTTTACCTTTAAGAATGTCCTCCTTTCCGTTGACAAACATGCTGCCGTTAGGGCTGCTGTACAACATTCTCAGGAAAATTCCCCAAAATAAACATTTCTGGTTTCATTGGAAAATTTACAGATACCGTCTTGAAAATAAGTATAACAACCTCTTTCCCAAAATCCCACTTTATAACTTTTATATCAGCAGGTTTAAGAGCAAGACAATGTCACTGACTGTCCTCTGGAAGCCACTTGCGCTCTTGTTTGCTGCTAGAAGCTGAAAGCATAGACAATGGACATAACCTTCATATATGTTTACATCAGGGTTGTCGAACTCAGTTTAGGGTGACAACGTGCAATGAAGACATGGCTTTTCAATCATAGCATTGGTTTATTATCCACATGATATCGAATGCTGTTCCCTTTCCTAAGCTTGAGATTGCATTCTGCCGTTTATTGCCAGCTATGGTAGTAGTCATTTTTAAGTATCTTCAAACATCCTTTGGTGCATAAATGCATTCATAACATGTACTAAAGTATTACTATGCGAAATAGAAATAGCAGAATGTCTAAAGTGGACTATCGCAAGCAAAGTATCCCTAACATTTCGTTTTACAAGCATGTTCTATAATCTGTGGTAGTATTTTCAAGAATATATCTCAGTTTGCATTTAATTGATAGAGTAAGGAAGGTCTTAAAACCACACTGGTAGATAAGCAGTAGCTAATGAAAGACTATTGAGAGACACGTTCATCCTCTTTATCTCAATGGTGACATGGTTTTTAGTATTTATTAGAACATGTAGCAACAGCCAAAGTTTTCATAAACAAAAACATGACATATTCCGAAAAGCAAATGAAAAACAAACAAAGGACGGTCTGGTAAACTTTATTCAAAAGAAAAAAACATTAGGTTTACAATCAGTTGTCAGCTACCAACATATAGGACAACATTATGTTTTATAGATTTTAGGTTTTAACATCTTTTCAGGAAACTCTACTACACTCTTAAAGTAATACAGTGTCAGATACCACAGGATGTAATAATAAAAAAAAAGCCCACATGTGACATATTCAATTAATTATAATTAAAATGAGCTTCTTAGAGGTTCAAAACATCTTATGTGTCTTTTTTTTTTAATAAATTTGGATTTATATTTCAATAATAAAAAAAGTAAGAGCAGTGACCATGCACAGTATTTGTTCTGTATTAAGAAGATTTATCCCTTTAAAGAAATCGATTAACAAATCAGTTTTTGATTACTTCAGTCAAATGAGGGGTCTTGGCCTTGGCCCGATCAGAATAAAACTGACACGTCTCTCACTCCATCTACTGGTGAGTCTACATAAATGCAGCAGGTTCATTTTAAAAGCGGGGTAAAAGAGTTTCATGAGTGAGTTTGTCGACAAAAGGTTTATAAACGAGGCCCAGCTGAACGCTGTATTTTCACATCGTTTGATACTGAACGATGGAGCGGTCTCGGCTATAAATAAAATCAAACTTTTTGGAGATACGATGGATGCAGTACTACTCTATAAATACTCGAGATTAACAAGAGACTGGGAGAAACTGTTCGTTGTCATGTTTGTTTGTTGAAATGAGTAAGTCTGCAGAAAGCGCTACAGTATCAACAGGAAGCAAACGCTACGTGCAGTTGTATTTTTCTCACTGTGAAAGAGCTGTAAAATTCTACCTAGTCAATAATGAAAGACTAATCTAGGCTGTTGTGTTTTCGTGCAGAGAGATAGCAACGGACCGGGCCAAACTGAAAGAAATCGGTTTTACCCATGTCCTATACACTGCGGCGTACAAGGAATACTTGCAAGGAAAGATCGATACAAGGGCGAAATACTACACAGAAATGAACATCAGTTACTACGGTGTGCTTGTAAAGGATGAATATCGGTTTGACATCAGCAAGGACCTATTCCCTGCTTCAGAATTCATCCACAAAGCCCTGGGTAACACAGAAAGTAAGAGCTGTTACACACACACAAAAATATCTGACTTACTCCGAACCTACTTTAGACAATAAGACAAATGAGTCTAGAACATTTGACACCTTACTGCAGAAAGCTTCAAGTCGTTCTGCACAACAACAGACACATGCAGTGTAGAAATGATGGAAGAGTTTCTAGAATGTCTCTACTGGCAAAATGAATTTAGCAAATATTGATGTGAACAGATTTTGGAAATCATGTTTGTAATATGACTTTCTAATGTTCCATTAGTACTAGCAAAGATGTTGAAAATATAAATATTAATATAGTTCCTTAACTTTTTTTTTTTAATAATTATTTTTTTGTCTAAATAAAATTCACCCTTCGATGTGAATTGATTTTATTATTCTTTCTTTCTTTTTGTCTTCTACAATTTTTCTGCTATAACTTTCTACAAATAAACTGTTCCAAATATATATTTGGAAACGCATAACAGAGACATACACGTCCCCTACACAGTTGTATCACACATACTCCATATAACTATATTCATTTTGCAGTATTTAAAAAAGGTCAATAACCTCTTTTTCATGGCCTCATATTTGCTGCAGTTAGTAAGGAAGGGAAGCTCATCCTCCATATCTTTAATCCGTTTTCACTCTAGAAAAGTCTTTATAGTTAAAGGAAAAAGGTTCTAAAGTTAGTATTGTAAGATATAAAGGCAGAATTGCAATTCAGGAATAAGACGTATTATACTAGCATGGTAGTTTTGATGGCTCATCTGATCTCATGACAGTGCCTATGAAGTACACTAAAACAGCTTTAAAAAACTAAGTAAAATGTCTTCATTCCAGATGTGTACATAATTTTATAGTAGTTGATTTATTTGCGTGCAGAACTCTTTTACACTTAGTTAATAAGTTACTTACTATACAAAAGTTGAGTTATGAAGGCTTTTATTTCCAAAAAATCTACCGCTGTGCTAGAAAAACACAAGTTATCCAGAACAATAAATAACTCAACAGCGAGCACAGCGCATGCTAAATGTAACTTATTTAACTTAATGTACATGTATTATTTCACTGCTGCTAAACGTACGAGGAATCAAGACATTTCTAATTCATGGGCTGGGATTCTGCTAGTTGTGAATGACCTGCGCTATCAGGATCATGTTACTATGAACATAATTCACTTTTCAGATATATCCCACGTACAATGTATTCTTTTAAAGGAGTAGTGTGTTTGAAACCAGTCGCTGAGAGATCATTTGAGCAATCGGTAAATTCTGTGTTATTATAGCTGTGTTTTAACCCGGAAGGTTTTGCATCTCGATTTTGAGGCTGGCTTCACATTTCTAGACGTTGAATACAGGGTTGCCAAGTCCGCTGTTTTACCATGGAACGCGATTGTGCTAGTTTTCGCTGCGAATTTCCCTTTTTTTTCAGAAGCAATTGATCTGATTTTATTAAACAGACCTGGCAACCCTGATTGAACGAACGTACAGGTGACCAAGCTACGGGTATTGTAAGTGAAACAGGTATCGCTCATCCAGAAATGAAAACAACTTACTTCCTCGCTAACTTTTTTATTACTTCTTTGAGCGTTATGGTCGCTTTGTCGTTCTCTAAACTTGTCAGACCAACGATACCAGCGATAGCGCATCATTTTGGGACAAAAGGCAGGTACGAGGAAGTGAACCCACATCTATTAGATGACATTTTGTTTGTAAACAAATCCCTGGTAGCACCCCCCTCTCCAGATAGTCGTGCCATTCATGTGGTGTCGGTGATACGTCACGGTACGCGCTATCCAACCACAAAAAATGTGAAAAAGATAGCGCGATTGTTTGATCTGGTCGTGTCTCAGGCTTCAGGTTCAGCCTCGTGGCTAAATAACATTAAGACATGGAAGATGTGGTACACTGAAGACATGGACGGCAAATTGGTGGAGAAGGGGCGCGATGACCATAGACATTTGGCCATGAGACTGGCGCGGTCGTTCCCTTCTTTGATTTCTGAGGAGCATCTCCGTGCAAACCGCATTGAGTTCATCACCAGCTCCAAACATCGCTGTGTTGATAGTGTCAAAGCTTTTCAAGAGGGGCTTCACCGACTCTGGGATGTTCAGGGTAGGCTTGGTGTCCCCTGCTTACTAGATGTTTTTTTTTTTGGTCTCTTAAACATCTTAAAGAGAGAGTTGCTCCAGAGATATAAAATGTTAATACCTTCATGACATGTATGACTTCAGAAGATGCTAAGCTAACAATTTTGGTGTCCATTGACTTTCATTGTATGGACAGAAAATCAGTGGGACATATCTCAGAATATCCTGTTTTGTGTTTCATACAAGTTTAGAGCAACATGACTTAATAATGTAGATGAATTTCAGCAAAATATTTTTTAATAATGCCTATTTTACAATGCTTTTTTCTTTACATTTAAATAAAACTACACATTCAAATAAAGTTGTAGACTATATATATATATATATATATATATATATATATATATATATATATATATATATAATTTGTTTTATTTTGGGCCCCACCTTGGTAGTAAACAAAGGCAGACTGCCAAGTTCTCTATTGACTATAATGTATAAAGACACTGAACACAGTGATACATTTCCTCTGTATATTTGCCATAAAGTGCTTATTATTATTATCTCTGTGGACGTAATGGCTCTTAGTAACTGTTGTTCAAGTAACCACACTGTTTGTTTTATAGATATGGATTACAAACACCATGTGGACGATTCACTCATGAGATTTTTTGATCATTGCGAGAGATTTGTTGAAAGTGTTGAGAAAAACAAAACGGCTTTAAAGGAGGTAGAACGCTTTAAATCTTCAGCTGAAATGGATGCAGTACGGAGGAAAATATCCAGTCGCCTTCAGATTCCATACAGTCAGTTCACCCCAGGTAAGTTTTGTCTGACTGTTCGTCTGTAGTTTCTAAATGTGCCAATTAAAATAATCCAGATCTTAATTTTACATGTGTTGCTAGATATGGCAGAGGCAGCTTTCTTTTTGTGTTCTTATGAGTTTGCCATCAAGTCAGAAAACTCTCCTTGGTGTGATCTGCTGGATACGTCTGATGCTCAAGTACGTATGCCGGGTTGGAAATGAAACGCTTCCATTTTCATTTAATTTAATGAATGGTATTAAGATTTAAATACTAATTAGATATGTCAGCTCCATTGCATACCCGCATTAATTACTATCTGGCATACACTTATGACAACTACAAGAAATTGCAGTTTAGGTAATACTCTGAATTTAAGATTAGACTTGAGCTCATACAATAGATTTATTGAGCACAGAGTTCTCCTGAGTTAAACTTGACAACCAAATGCATGTTCTCTCGTTCTCTTTGTTAGGTCCTGGAGTACAAAAATGACCTGAAACAGTACTGGAAGAGGGGATATGGACATGACGTCAACCGTAAATCAAGCTGCCCTCTCTTTCATGATATTTTCAAGCGTCTTGATGAGGCTGCTAATGACTACAGGTTAGGAGATAGAGATGTGGACCGGTTCCCTATCCCATTTGTGGTGTATTTCTCCACTTAAAACACGCCACAGAAATTATTGACGTTTTTGTTCATTTGCGTTTTTACTATCTCCTGTAATTTAATAGATTTGGACAGGTGAAAAAGACCGCCACCATCCAGGTCGGACACGGTGAAACCTTGCTGCCTCTGCTCTCTCTGATGTCCTTCTTTAAGGATGAAACGCCTTTAACGGCAGAGAATTTTTCATTGCAGCACAACCGCGCGTTCCGCTCCAGTCAGATTGCACCTTACGCTGCTAACTTGGTCTTTGTCCTTTATGAATGCAATGATGGATTCAGAATACAGCTCTTTCTCAATGAGAAGTTAATGACCTTTCCCAACATCAACCATTCAGCTCCACTGTATGAAACGGTCAGAAAACATTACTCAGAGCTCCTTAATGGCTGTGAGTTTGAAAAAGAATGTCATGTGCCGCAGTCAAACTTCAGGAACACTGAGCTTTGAGTTAGGTTACTGATTCAATTCAATTAGGATCAATTACTGTGCACTTGCAATGACTGCATCTTTATGTTTGTTTGATCCTTCATGTTGTGGTTGAAGGTTTAATATGCTGCTTTATTTTAGCGGTTACCAAATCGCCAGTGGGGGTGACATTTGTGCTTTAAGAATGATTTATTTGCCAAAGAGAATTGTGGTTATACAGTGCCAAATCTTTTGTAATGATATTTTGTATAATGAAAGCCGTTTAAAACGTGAAAACGTGTCTTTATATTTTATTTTAAGAATTGCTGTGCATTTTCTAGTTCACTGGGTGGGTTTTAAATTCGTATTTTCATATTCTCATTTGTATTTTTGCACTTGTATGGGCATTTTCAGTGCACATGTCCACATATAATCACTAAACAGCTGTTAATATCAAACTAAATAATTTAATTTAATTTTAAATATATTCAGTCACTGTATATTAATTATGATGACATAATGATAAGAAATGAACCAAAAGTTATATTGCGTGTATTTTTGTTTACTTTTATTTATTTGTTAAGGATCAGATGGGAGGCCTGGCTGTTAAAAAGAAATTAAAAATGGAAGCGGATGTTTGTATTCATTAAATGTGCTTTTTTCTGTGACCCAACATTGACTATTCTAACTGTAGTTCATCTTTTAGAGCTAGTAGCCTTCGGGATACAGAATTTTTTAGACTAATGGTAATCTGGGTTTGATAAAAATAAGGATCTGATTTGTAAAGATAGATGGTAAAATGCATTACAATTTCTCAATAGCAAAACATAGGATTTCCAAGCCCAACACTAAATAAATCTAACAATAAATTTAACACAATTAGCAGGTTTTACACAATCTTGAGTTGTTGTCCTGGTCCTGCTGTCATTAAAGAAAAACAGACAAATCAAGACATTCTAAAATTGATGCTGATATTGCAATTTATGTCATTGTTAATGTCATTTGTAACGCATTTATGGAAAATGCGGATTTTATGGACAGTCTCGAGGCTCTATTAAGTATTTCCAGAGGGGCTGGTAATATTGTTTTTTTTTTATTTTCTGTCTTTTTAAGATTCTGGGTGGTGGGGGTCTTTGGTATGCAAAACCCGGTTTTCCACTGCTGTTTTTACAAATAAAAAAAGCGAAAGAGACCGCAGCTGTGATGATGCATTTTTCTCCCCCATATGTGTATTTTATCACTTCCGTTTCGAGCCCGTTGTGTGTTGTAAGAAAAATGCTGAGAGTATTAGTGAGATTCTGAGTCGTGATTGTGACGTGATCAGCGCACGTTGATCTGATGGTGGGAGGATTTCAGGAAGAGCGCTGAGTGCTACGTGTCCAACACGTCCTGACTCCCACCAACTTTACTTTTACTCCGTGAGCTCTCCAGGGTCTCGTCTTTAGAAAGCCTCGGCGCATCATGTCTGGGATGAAAAAGCAAAGAACGGTACGTTTTCTGACGTCTTGACTCTCTCTTGCTTTTGTTTTTGTTTCTCGCTGAACTTTTCAAAAGTCGCAACGATAGGAGCTACTGAATGTCAACAGGCTTTAATACGCAGTGAAGGTCTTTTGTATAAGTGCTAACGACTTTAACCGTTTTTAGAGCACGCGTTTATAATAACGACGTCTGTTTTAAAAGGCGTTGCGTTGATACGAAGTAAGAGTTGCTCGAGTTATTCGTCCGTGTAATTTACGGAACTACTGGGAAAATGTGGAGTGGACAGCCCCTTAAAATAACAAATGTTTGTCTTCGGCGGGACAGATATTTAAAATGTAAATCTGGTGATGTGGCAGGAGGTTATGATTCAGGTTGATCCTTTTCATCACATTAACTTTATTTAATGTTGTGTTTAGAGGTTTTTGACTAGTATCAATTAAACTCACTCGTCTTAAAATAACTTTTTTTTTACATGCCAATGTTTCATAAAGAGCTTTCTTGTGATTTGAAATATGACTACACGAAACTATGCAAATCCCATGTAAGATTAATGTTATTTGGTTCCTTATAAAGCCAGATTTTGTATATCTTTAGTCAAAGACACACTGTGTACCAGTGGGAATTAACAAACCCCAGGGTTACTTGCATCAAGCTGGGATTTCTTGTGTATCCAAAGAGCCTTGGTGCAGAGAGAGAGAGAGAGAGAGAGAGAGAGAGAGAGAGAGAGAGATGGCTCTGGTCCAGCTGGCCACCTCTCCATGGGTCTGCATGAATGGCCTTGTTTGTTTCTTCAGTTCCCTTCCTGAAGCCGCTCCCTCCTCAGTCCCGATGACCAAGTCAAGATACATGAGAATATAATCCACAAGAACACTATTGAGTGAATGAAACTATTCAGAAGAAAAAAACGTGTATTTGTATTCTTTTGTAAGATGTCATTTTAATCTTAAGTCAGATGTGGCTTTCATATGCTAATATTACTTTTTCATTAAGTTACATTGAAAGGTACAGTTCACCCCAAAATGAACCTTTAGTCATCATTTACTCAACTTCTTGCTTTCTTCCGTGGAACGTAAGAAATATGTATTTTGAAACCCAACACGTTTTGGAGATCGAGTTCTTGTTTGACATGAGGATGAGTAAATTATGACAGAATTAGCATATTTAGGTGAAGTATCCCTTCGAAAACGTAAGGATGAACAAAGGACTTGCAAATTGCTCTCATGTTTACGTATATATATCTACTTTTTGTTTTGCCTGTAGGATCTGCAGAGAGCTACCAATGTTGTGTACCAGGCTCACCACGTGAGCAGAAGCAAGCGTGGCCAGGTGGTTGGGACCAGAGGCGGATTTCGTGGATGTACTGTCTGGCTGACAGGTGGGAATATCTCCTGTAAAACTACCTTGAGAAAATTAGATTAGAACTATTTATTAATTATAGTTCACTCCTAAATGTAAATTCAGTCATAAATTATTCACCCTCGTGTTCAGACCTGAATGACTTCCTTTCTTCTGTGGAATAGAGAAGGAGATGTTTGACAGTTGTCAGTCACAGTTTGCATAAAATATTACATCTTTTTCCCATACGGTTTACTTCAATGTTTCTTTTTTTCTACAGGGCTGTCTGGTGCTGGAAAGACTACAATTGGATTTGCTCTTGAGGAATATCTAGTGTCTCATGCCATTCCTTGCTACTCGCTCGATGGTGACAATATTCGACACGGCCTGAATAAGAACTTGGGCTTCACGGCCACAGACAGGGAAGAGAACATCCGACGTATTGCTGAGGTGGCCAGATTGTTTGCTGATGCTGGACTGGTTTGCATCACCAGTTTCATTTCTCCATTTACAAAGGTGGGGTAATATTTATTGACAGATCAGAGGTTCCTATATTACACGATGTTTTCCAACAATTCTTAACTCAGGATGAACAAGAGGATAATTTTACCTGTGCTCACAACAGGATCGAAACGACGCCAGGAAGATCCATGAAAGCGCAGGTCTGCCGTTCTTTGAGGTGTTTGTAAATGCCCCTCTGGAGCTGTGCGAGAGCAGAGACGTCAAAGGACTTTATAAAAAAGCCCGTGCTGGAGAGATTAAAGGTATTTGAGGAAAAAAAAATCTCTAAATGCATTGCTTGGATAGAATCAAACGCTTAGATGAAAATAGTTAACGTTAGACACACACTTGACTTATTTTGGATTTAAAGGAATAGTTCGCCCCAAAAATGAAAATATTTTTTGTTTTATGACTTGTTTTATGAGAGCAACAAAATGGTTCAAGGCCTAAAAAATGTAGTAATGACACTGTTAAATAATCCATGTGACATCAGTGGTTCAACCGTAATGTTAAGTAAAAATACGTTTTTGTGCACAAAGAAGACAAAAATAGCAAAATTGTTGAATTTAGTTTTCTTTGTGCACAAAAAATATTCCTGTATTTCTGTGCAGGTTTAAAAAGCTCTTGGATTTCATCACAAATATATTAATTTGTGTTCTGAAGGTGAATGATAGTCTTGCGGTTTTGTAATGGCAAGAGAGCGAGCAATTAATGGACAGCATTTTCATTTTTGTGTGAACTATCATTGTAAGAATGCAGAGCAGCTATTTTCCAATGGAATAATGGAATTTCCATGAATGTATCTAGAAAATGTATCTTTTTGTTTTTGTTTTTACCATGTAGGTTTTACGGGAATAGACTCTGACTATGAGAAACCTGAAGCCCCTGAGCTTGTACTGAAGACTGGAGAACTCACTGTCAATGACTGCATTCAGCAGCTAGTGGATCTCTTGAAGGAACAGGTGGGTCGTTCTTTAATTTCTGGTCGTCAAACGGATCCTTGTGTTTTGCCAGTTGTCCCTTTCTTTGTGCCAGCTCACAGGCTGTCAGTTTTCAGTTGGGAGATGTTGAAACATCACTGACCCTATGATTCGTTATAACAGGATATTGTGCCCACTGGCGTGACAGAAGAAGTGAATGAGCTCTTTGTTCCTGAAAACAAGCTGGACCTGGTGCTGAGTGATGCCAATATACTCCCCACTTTAACCATCACAGAGGTAATGCAAGCCTTCACGAACACACACACGCCTTGCTGTGTGTATCAACCGCCCTGCATGTTACGCCACAGGCATGTCATCACATTTCAGTTAACAGAAACTTTTCAATGTAACCTGGTCTTTGGAAACGGAAATCTACTGCATAATTCAGTTCTGCAAAAACAACTAAAAGAACACCACTAAGTCATAGTTGTTATTTTATGGCAAACTTATAATGATGCAACGCGCTATAACGCTGAACCAAATTTGACACTGCATCTAAACGTAAACCTTTTGCACAAGTTCATGCCCATGATTACTTGCTAGTTTCACAAAACCCTCTGTTCGCATTGTGTACAAGAGCCATGCGCTCCTTTTGTTACTTTGTGGCAAACTTTCGGTCTTGTCGTTAAATAAAACTGAAGTTGTGTTTGTGTGTTTCACTCTGGTCCTATAGCTGGATTTACAATGGATACAGGTTCTATCCGAGGGCTGGGCGACTCCACTGAGGGGATTTATGAGGGAGAGGGAATTCCTTCAAGTCTTGCACTTTGGAACTTTGCTTGATGGTTAAGACATTTCTAAACTGTTGTCTCACTAACACAGTGTTTATGATTAGTGTTTCCATGTAATTTCACAGCTAACATAATTTTAAGAAAAACAGTGAGATTTGTACTATCAGAAACTATACGTTTTCTGGTTTGTTTTCTAGCTATTCTATATTTCGGTAAATAATACTTCGAGCCTCTAAAAAATAACAGACCATTTAAAAGTAGTTTTGAATAGAAAGTAATATTTTTATTCTATTAAGGATGTAATAAATAGATCATAGTGTTTCACACACTGTTCTTTTGAGCTTTCTATTTCTCAAAGAATCCTGATTATAAAAATATTAAGCAGCACAACCGTTTTAAACATGAATAATAATAGGAAATGTTTCTTAAGCCCCATATCAGCATAGAACGATATCTAAATGACAATGTGACACTGAAGACTGGAGTAATGATTGTTGAAAATTAAACTGTACAATATTACTGTTTTTATTGTATTTTTGGTCAAATAAATGCAACCTTGTTGAGCATAAGAGACTGCTTTCAAAAATGACCAACTCCAAATCTTTGAACGAGTAAATATAATATTACATATTAATTAATAACAACATAGTAATAATTAATTTTATTCTAACCAATAATGCTTTTCATTTACATGCAGATTGTGTTAATGTAGTAACACCAAATTTCTATAATAAATACTGATAATAAAAAAGTAATTAATAATTGGTAATATTTTATGTTTAGGTGGAGTCATCAACATGTCTGTTCCCATTGTCCTGCCTGTATCCAAAGATGACAAAGAGAAGATGGATGGTTGTGCTGCTTTTGCCCTGGAGTTCAAAGGTCAAAAGGTGGCAATCATGCGCAACCCTGAGTTTTATGAGCATCGTAAAGAAGAGAGATGTGCCAGGCAGTGGGGGACAACATGTCCCAAACATCCATACATCAAGGTGAGAAGACGCATCTCTGTGTCATTGCTGTTATGACAGTTGTATGTTATACTTTCTAATACAATTGGCCAATGAAATGCCACCTTTTATGCTTTGTACAGATGGTAATGGAGAGTGGTGATTGGCTGGCTGGTGGAGACCTGGAGGTGTTTGAGAGAATTAGGTGGAATGATGGTCTTGACCAGTACCGTCTCACTCCACGAGAGCTTAGACAGAAATTTAAAGAAATGAGAGCAGGTAAAAGTCACACTATAATGATGCTGTAGTGAATGTAACACTACCCCCAAACCTAGTTTTAATTTTTTTTCATTCATATAATCATGACCCGTTTCTGCTAGACAAAAACCTTTGCCTTTCCTTTGCAGATGCCATTTTTGCATTCCAGTTGCGTAATCCTGTGCACAACGGCCACGCGCTCCTGATGCAGGACACTAAGCGTCATCTGTTAGAGCGAGGCTACAAAAAGCCTGTGCTTCTGCTGCATCCTCTGGGTGGCTGGACAAAAGAGGACGATGTACCTCTGGACTGGCGCATGAAACAGCATGCTGCTGTTTTGGATGAAGGAGTGCTGGATCCTGAAAACACCATTGTGGCCATTTTCCCCTCACCCATGATGTATGCTGGGCCTACAGAGGTCAGACTTTTGTTACTCTTAAAAAAAAAAAAAGAACCTATTATAGTGTAATAAAACTGTTCTCGACCTGCAGCAATTTTAGACTTTTTTTATTACAATTAAGATGAAACAATTCTCAATTGCACAAAAAATTCTGCTCTTATAGGTGCAGTGGCATTGTCGAGCTAGGATGATTGCAGGGGCCAACTTTTACATTGTAGGACGAGACCCAGCTGGTATGCCCCATCCAGAGACAAAGAAGGACCTGTATGAGCCCACACATGGTGGAAAAGTGCTGACCATGGCACCAGGCCTTACCTCACTTGAGATCATTCCTTTCAGAGTTGCTGCATACAACAAAGTTCAGAAGGCCATGGACTTCTATGACAAGGAAAGGTATGTAAATGTTTAATTTTAGTGCAGGACTCTTTCTAACATGTTATATCCAAAAAATTGTCATACACTGGCTACCAGTAAAATCTATAAAAAAAGAAAGGTTGAAAGAAAATTGGTTGACTTAAATTGGTATTTATTGGTACCTTTTTATATCATTTAATCTTCTAACAATTTAAATTACACCTAGAACAATTGTCACAAAACCCATTACAATATGTGTGACATTCAGCCTTAAATAAAGTGCTTAATTTATTTTGAAGCTTGTTTATTCATAATTTTATCAAGCAGAATAAATATTAAAACCACTATACTACATCTGTTTGTATATATATTTTACCACTTTTTACAAGAATTTTAAACCACTGATAGCTGCTTCACCAGGGAACTGCTTTTTTTCAACTGATTTTCAGACATGCTGAATTTGAGTTCATCTCTGGGACCAAAATGCGGAGCCTTGCCCGCAGCGGGGAGAACCCCCCGGATGGTTTCATGGCCCCAAAAGCGTGGAAAGTACTAGCTGAATACTACAGTTCTCTGCAGAAGGACCAGTGAACATGAGGCTGTGGACTGTATATGGAGACATACAGTGAAGCTCTTTATAACTTATTTCATTAGAACTGATAGAAATAGGTTTATAAAAATATATGCATTATATACTACAGTCCTACATTTGTAGTAATATTAAAAAAAATCTTTATTAGACTCATTTTTAGATAAATGCTATCTATATTTATGCCCTGCAAATTACTTCAAAATGCAGTATAATATCTTGTTCCCTGAGATCACCCTATATAAAAAGCATATATGGATTAAACTACACAGCTACTGCTGTTTCAATGGTGTTTTATACTTATAGTTGGATGAAGCAGATCAAAGTATGCCTGACAGTAATAGGACCGATATTTTTCCTACCTCAACTGGAGCTTTATTTGTTCGTCTTGGCAGTATTTTCACCAGAGGAGAACATCTTATATTCATTGTAGATACAGAATAATTCTATAACATTGTTTATACGAATTAAAAAAAACAAATGTTCAGTACTGGCAGCAGAGTATAACCTCAATCAAATGTATTTGACATAAACACAATATTGTCTCGCAGTGCACTTCAGTGCGCCTTTTAATGTAAATGTGGCATTGTTACGTTCCCAAATGAACAGGTTACTGTAAAAAAGCGATGGATGAATGTGAAAGGTTTGTGCTGAATGCATAAACATAAGACTCTTGAGGAATCCAATGTGAAGGAACAAGAGCATATTTATTGTCTTACCATTTTCTTAACGGACCAGCCTAACATATTTATTATCTTACAGGAAATGTATTTACTTCCCTCTTTTTTGTACAAACTTGTGAGATTTACATTTTGTCATTTCTTACAATATTTGATGTAATGAGCGTTGGGCAGGCATTCCAATAAACTTCCTTAAGACAAAACCGTTGTCATCCAATTTTTCTACAGTGTAAACAAAACATTTCGGACACAATCTGACTTCTACACATATTCGGACCCGAAAAGAGCAGCAGACTATTGCGAATTTGGAAACTTAACTTAAAAATACTTTTATACAACTGTACAATTGTATTGCTGGAAATCTAAAATGGTTGTTCAATCCATAGACTGTTTTCTCCAGAGGGAATACTTTTTCTTTCCACCTTCAAGTCTCCTTCGCCCACTCAACCCCCCCAAAATAACACCTGACAGACAAACACGAACCTAACAGCGACAGCTTGGCACTGGCCCCACATATTCTGTGTAAGCATATTTAAGGTTTTGCAAATAAATATCTATACAACATGCCATCACATAACCTCTACTCTGGGCTAAATACAACGCTTAAACACCTTATTCGATATAAATGGCTTATAAATTTGTAAATGCATCTCAATCCACTCATTCAATCGCTGTGGGAAAACAAACAGGTGAAGCTGATCCAAGTTAAAACTGTTAATGAACACACTTTGTTTTTTGTGCTCACTAATCAGCTAAATTGTTACATGTTGGTGATATGTGCATTACATAATTGGAAATAGTAACGGTTGCCCATCTACACACAAACCAATCACATGGTTTTAAGGAACTAAATCACACAACCCTAACCAAACCTAAGAAGACAAACACAATGGGCCTTATTGTCGAAACACAAGCAGAATTAATTTTAATGTGAATCCTTCATTCTTTTATAAACTGTCCCATTGCAGCGACAATTTACTTAAGAATGGCTTTACACAGTTTTCTCAAATAATAATTTTTTTATAAGGCTCACTGATTAAATGGCAAAACTTAGTATGGAAATTACAGTGCAAAAAAGATTAGAGGAAAAATTCCATTCTATAAATCCTGAGTTCCCCCTTTTGCAGAACTTGACAATATGTTACAAATGAGAGAAAAACACCAAATCTAGGTTCTCTTTTTTTTCTTTCTTTTTAAAGCAGCATCACATTCAGTCCAGTGGTACATGCATAAACACCTCTTGCACTCCTGCAGATTTGGACTTTCTCATCTTCTCGATTGCCCTCTGCAAGTCTTCCTGTCTGATTGGGCGGATAAAGTCTTCATCTGGACTGTCATGGGATGGAGGAGGATTATTAAAGACATGGTGCAGATCAGTTTCACAACGATTCAGATTTAAATAGTTTATGTTAGACATTATGTGAATGTACTTTTTATTTATGTTTTGGACTGTTGAGTCTAAAGCCCTTTGTAAAGAGTTTACCTTTCTTGGTGCACAAATTCACGCACACAAAGCAGAGCAGCATCTCGGCACATCTCTCTGAGGTCACTTCCTGAGAACCCATCAGTCTGTTTTGCGATTTCACCAAAGTCCACAGCGGACTCCACCTTCAGAAAAGAAAAAAAAAAAAAAGATCCTTTCAGCACTTACAACTTTCAAGATCCATAATGTTCAGTTAATAAGATACTTACGTTCTCATTTTCCAGGATCAGTTTTAATATGTCTTTCCTCTGCTTGACATTCTAAATATACACATGACAAATGTTCATTAAAAAAAAAAAAAACACTACAGAGTTTACTTATTCAACAGTTAAAATTTATTTAATTGAATTTCAACTTTATAAAAGATATTTGGAGGGGACGTACAGGTTGATTGATGTGGAATCTTGTGGGCATCCTTCGGAGTATAGCGGAATCGAGATCTTGTGGCCGATTGGTGGCTCCCATTATTATGACCTTTGTGCAGAAATCAATCACAACACATCACAAAAGACTCATTTGCATCTTGGTTTAAGATATATATTTTTTGTAATTGTACCTGGCAATTGTAGTCGGTATCCAGTCCGTCCCATAAGCTCATGAACTGAGCCTTCATCATGGCGGTGGCCTCATGATCTGAACTTGAGCGACTCCTCAAAAAGGAATCTAAGACGAACAGCGGTTACTTCAAAAGGCTTTTCACACTGGGTTATCTTACTTCTAAAACCTGCTTTCACACTAGTCATTTGTGGGGATAGCGCTGCTTTTTACCTGTATGCGTTGTAAACATTTCAAAGTTCGAGATGTCACATAGGTTAGAATATTTTCTCTTTTTCTTTCCTTCTTACACTTACGATCTGAAAAATCTATTCTAACAAACTTGATCGTATTGTAATCAATATGATTATGTGCAATACTATACTGATTATATAAATATGTAATGTGCTGTGTTCATTTGGTCAATGACACACAAAGGCGCAAATATATTAACCTGAGATTTAGGAATCTACAGTGTGAAATGTCATCTTATAATTTACAAGGATTAACACTCATGTGAAACTAAAATAACTATGACTATTTCAGGTGGTGACAAATATACAGAAACTACTAAACCGATTAATGTTCGAGAGCAGATTTTCAGTGTTCCATAAACGTGCAATGAAGCCAAACAGATCTAGCTTTAAAAGCAAAGCATAAAATTAGTGACTACTGGTACATTAATATAAAAGGGCCTTTGAGGGACACATATAAATCTAAATATGTATTTACCGATCTCGTCGATGAAGATAATAGAAGGTTGTAACTTGATGGCCAGTGAAAACACGGCTGCAGCTAGTTTCTGGGATTCTCCATACCATTTGTCAGTGAGAGTGGAAGGCTGCAGGTTAATGAAGCGGAACCCAGCCTCTTTGGCAGTAGCTTTGGCTATAAGAGTTTTCCCACAGCCCGGAGGCCCATACAGCAGTACACCTGAGATGACAACATGCAAACCACCTCAGAATAACGTGTGGAGTTCAGTCAGAAACGCTTTGAGGAAACGTTTGCATCCTAACGCCTAACCTTTCGGTGGCTGAAGAAGCCTGGATCCTTCGAACAGATGTCTCTTCTGGATCGGAAGTATAACAGTGTCTTTCAATTCGGTTATGACTTCATCCAGACCTGCGATGTCATGCCACGTAATCTGCGGACATGACATGAATGATTCTTGTAAACCGGATAAGCTCTTAATATATACCAGTAGGCTGCGTTTGAGAGGAACGGGAACTGGTAAGTTGGACTGTGATAAAATTCCCTCACCTGCATAGTCAGTGGATCCACAAGATGGGCTGCAATGCTCATCTCATATTCAGAAAGCTTCACATTTTGAACTCCAATCTGCCGCATGAGTTTTTCTGCCTGTGAGGCGGCAATAAAACGTGACGATATATTATTGGTAAAGGTATGCATTGCAAAAAAAGACAACATAGTATGGCTTCTAAACTTATATTAAACAAACCTGCGGCAAACAATCGAACAAAATACAATACAATTACATTAGAATACTCAGTCTACTTGATATGTGTATAGCTATTATCATATAAGGAAGTAAATAAATAAAAAGTAATGTAAACTACTGAAAAGGCATACCTGTTTTTGTGCCTCAACTTTCTGTTTTCGCGTCGGATCAATAGCATCCACCATCCACTTTATTGTGAAATATGTGACGGCACCAAATATTGTGAGGCGAAAGAGTAAACCTATTACTTCGTTCCGGCCCAAAGGGCGAGTGATATTGTCTGTTGGAATCTCTTTCAGTACCATCTTCTTGCATTCACCTGCAAAATAAAAACAATACAATCCAGGTGACCATTTTCTTTTTTACTTGAATATTGAGTACACATTTGAATGTGTAAATAAATCTATGTAATAACATTATTTGCATATCAAGGGGGAGGACATGGTGATATTTTGGATTAAATGGAGATATGGAGATCTGGGGACCCTGAAATGCAGCCTGTTTGTGTTGTGTTTTACATTATTTCATTTATTCATTTTTAATAATTTACTATCAAACATTTATCATTATAGCATTTATATACTCACTGATGTATTAAATGATAATTCATTTATGTTATATAGTTTTTTTATATTATTTTTCATTGTTGTTCTTATGACTGTGTTTTCAGAGGCTGCTTGTCTTCCTGAATAAAAGGTAAGAAAAATAAGGGAATGTTTGTGGGATGTTGTTTTGGTATAACAATACTTGTTGAACGAGTTGTTTCTCTTTTGATACGTAAAATTGTATGATGCAGCGTGTTGGTAATCAAAAGATCTACACACTCTTTACGCACACTCTAACGCTTGGTCCAAATACAGGAAATACGTCATGCAAGTTGACAAGTGGTCAAGTACAAAACGCATGGGTATCAGGACAGGCCCCGTGCGAATGCGACATAATATTTATAGTTATTAATATAACAATCGCTCCGTAGTCGCTCCATGGCAGAATCGGCTCCTAATTACGTCTTCGCGGTGTAAAAAACATTTCAGTATGTTTTAAAATATATTACGAAGTTCTGTACAGAACGTGTATTAGATTGAATATTAATCATAACTACACAGTAACGTTACCGCCGATTCCCGACACGTGGATTACGCAAATTTGTCAATTCGCTTTTGTTATAGCGACGAGTCAGTGCAATTTCGTTTCATTTTCATTTTCATTCATTTTCACTAAAGTCATTTTACTAGTTATTGGAGCTTTCCTGTGACCTTCCTGTGGGAAAAAAACAGATCACATACCTCAACTATTTAGTTGTTTTATCACTGGGTCCTGGAAATATTATTTTAAAAAAGCAGCTTCTTCCGACGATTCATTTACTTCCGGCGAACAGACTTTTTAAAAATACATTTTCATCCCTCATTCTTTTACTGTCGCTGCTGCTGCTGCTGCTGCTTCGTCTTCTTCTTCTTCGTCGTCGTCGTCGTCTTCTTCTTCTGTGGTTTATTAGCTGTTGGAAATTCTGTTTAGGTATGTTACCGCCACCAACTGGATAGGAACGTGAAGGGCGTTACTGTTAATCCTAGATAATCTGCCAAACTTCCTGATAGCAGAAAGTTGTACTGTAAGAATGCCAGTGCTACTTCAGTTTAGCAATTTCATGCATTCTTTTGGAGAATGTTCTCTAAGTGGCATAGGGACCAAGTATTCGCAGAAAAAAATGTATCTACTGGATGGCATCCATAACATCCATAAAAAGTTGCATTCAGACTCCTGTACACACCAGCAAATTTTGGGTAAAAACTTTGTATCTGTATCCAGTTAAGTACCATTTGTGTATCAAATGTAGGACTTCCCCAATTATTTAATCCAGTTCAATTTCTTCCAGGTAAATTACTTTCAAAATGTAATTTTTAAAATCACAAACACATTTTTAGTTTTCAAGTTTTTTTTTGTTTACCAAACTTAATACTTAGTATAAAGATGATTCTCATAAATGGTCATAAACAGGTTTTCTATAAACTATAGAACAACTATACAACTATATCTATAAACTAACAACATTCTATTTTGTAACATAAAGTCATGTTTTGATTTGAAACCCCATAACTTTTTCCAGAGAGGTTGATTTTATGACGCACAATTAAAAAATTTAAATAATCCGATTTAGACAGATTTAAATAATCACAAAATATCATCATATTTTCATAAACGTAAGAATAACAGAAGTGATCTCCTCCACATAAGTTGTTCTTCTGAGGCCAATTTTTTCATTGTTATTCTTTCAATAACAATGAAAATGAAATGAATCTTGATTATTTTATTTTTTTTGTAAATAGGTGAGGGTGTGAGAACAGGTGACTGCATGAGCTCAGATATTACCTCTTAGTTTCGACTTGATTTTCGATTTAAAGTTGTTAATCTAAAAGTAGACACAGATAGGCTAGATTATTGCCTTTCATTCATAATAATGTAGTAAGCTTTTCAGATACAGGACAGACAAATTCAATATTGGTCTTAGAAGTGTTAAAATTATTTACAGTATGTAACACACATACTTTATAAGTAACTGTAATTGTCAACACTAAGTCTCCAAGAGCAAGAGCACAGAACATACAAGTCCAAAGATAATGATTTGAAGATGACCACCAAGAAGCACCAAGCTAAAACATAAGATCTCTACACCGTGGAGTGATGGCAAAACTTTTAAGAAGTTAAAGAATCAACAGGTGCTGACATTCCACAAGATCACAGCAGTACTAACTTTATGAACTACTTTACTTCCAAGATTGATACTATCAGAGGTAAAATTGTAACCATGCAGCACCAGATAGATTCCCCAAAGGAAAAATTCCAGTCATTTTCTACCCTAGGAGAAGAACAATACAAACTTGTTAAATCATCTAAACCAACCACATGTACAGACCCTATTCAATCTAAACTTCTAAAATATCTACTTCCAGACATCATTATTATATTCCTTTGTAGAGAAAATTGTGAGGAATAGATTTATAAAATGACCTGCTTCTATCGTTCGAAACTATCAACCACAACATTCTGTTGAATAGACCAGAAAACGTTGTTGGCATTAGTGGAAGTTCCTTAACATGGTTAAAATCGTACTCATCGCCATCGGTTTGTGGCAGTAAATGAGGAGGTATGATATTGATCACAAGTGCAATATGGAGTACCTCAAAGGTCAGTACCGGGGGAGTTACTTTTTACACTTATTAACACATATTAATTTAAACTTCTGATATGTTACAGTTTTCTGAGTGCACACATCTAAAGGACAAACACAGAAAGTGGCTGTAAAGGGCATGCGAGTGCTAAGTTCTCATTGTTGCTTGCAAAATGAAGACGTCTTGGCTGGGCTGGAAACTTACAGATTAAGGGGCGGTAATATCATAATTAGATCCCTTTGCAACTTAACTAGGGGACCAAAATCAGACGTTTTTTCAGAGGGTTGCAGAAAAAGGATTACTAAAACAAAGTTACTGGATTAATCTCGAAAAATTTCGATTTTCATGATATGTCACCTTTAAATCATTAGACAGGCATCGTTAGGCAAGCCTAACAGTGGAGTATATCTGCACAATAAAGCCTTGTAGTCTAAAGCCCAATCTATAATGCAATTTTAGGTTATAACTTCAACTGTAGATGTGTACAATAATTTTGGATTTTTTTTGGTAAAGTCATTACACTGTGTATGAAGCATGTATTTGAGATTTTTGAAACACAAACAAATTTCTTTGTAACCAGTTTCCTAAACTAAATATTTGGTAAGCTGTCCATTTGAACTGAATGCAGCAATGTTCTCACAATTTAGACTCGCTCTCTTCCAGTTTTTTTATTTTTAATAAGGTTAATTGATTAAATTGCTAAATAATTTAATTGCATTATAAATAATGATTAATAAGGGGATTAAAGGGAACAGTTTAGAACGTAAGTTTCGTACTGCTACAAAACAGTATGTGAAGATTAAACAGATCCTAACACATACCAAATTCAGTTATGTATCCAAATTAGTTTAGAGATATGTTAATAATGTTACTTTTCTTGGTGCACAAATTCCCGCACACAAAGAAGAGCAGCATCTCTCCTAGGTCACTTCCTGAGAACACAGCAGACTCCACCTTCAGAAAACAGAAAATTAATATTTCAATTCAATTAATAATGTAAATACTTTCTCATTCTTTAAGATCAGTTTCACTATGTCTTTTCTCTGCCTGACTAAATACACACACACATAACAAATGATTATTAATAGTAAAATGATTCAACAGTAAAACTAAAAAAGTCCCTTTAAACCATCAAAGATATTTTGAACTAATTTCAGAGGACTCACGGGCTGACTGATGTAGAATTTTGTGGGTATCCTTTGGAGTATAGCAGAATCAAGATCTTGTGGCCTATTGGTGGCTCCCATTATTATGACCTTTGTGCAGAAAGCAATTGCTATAAATCCGGAAACTGACTTTTTATTTTGGTTCACTTCACATCAGTTACATTTTTTTCATAGTCATCTGCAAAATAACAATACATAAATAAATACATAAATTACCCCTTATTAGACACCTCTTCCACACTCAAAAACTGTACTGATTAGCTAGATGCCTATTTGTGCAGCTGCTGTTTAATTTCATTAAGCTTTCAAAAAGCTCTCTTATCATAATTAAATGAAGAACCAACACAGCTGGCTTTCATTTTCACTGGAGAGTTGATTTTACCGAACTAAGATGTGCTTGTTCATGTTAATCCTGAGAGCTGTGAACTTCCCACATTAAATTTCATGTGAAATCAGCAGACAATAAATAAGTCTCCACTTGTTAATTTAAAAATGTATAAATTGTAAATTTGTTAATTTTGTCAGTGATTAGGATCAAAACATGAAAAGATAAAAAATAATGAGATATATCTTGTTTAATATGTGAACAGAGCATCAATGTTTTAACAGAAACCTCTTTGACTGGAATGAAAAAGTGGAATATAAGGTTTACAATTTACAACGCGGTCTTTCTTACTGTCCAATGACAACTCATCTTACATTTAATTTGAGTAGCAGAAGGGGGTGTCTCCTAAAAAGCTTGACTGATTGTGTTTTGTAGCCCCTTAACCTACACTGTAACAGACAGCCAATTGATTTTTTTATTATATCAATTAATCCAGAGTTTTAATATGCTATATGCCTTTTTTGTAGCTTTTAACAAAACATCTTTCTTACATTAATTCATATCATTATTTCTCGAAACTGTGCATGTGTGCTAACAACTATACTTTTGCACATTTCAACACTTTCAACGGGTTTTACTTTATATCTGAGTTTTGCAGTTTGGTATTTCTGAACCAATCAATATTGTTTCTATGCAGTCAAGTCATGCGGTGGTCTTCTGGCATCTCTATGTAGGCTACTTTTAAACTGTTGACTTGGGACACCCAGGACCACCAGGCTTGGGAGCTCCGGTATTGGTGCAGACTCAGGAATGAGCCCTGGGCTCGATATAGGCACTACCAAAAATCCTCCTCCTCCTCCTATCCCACAGTTAGGAGAGGTCTCACGATCTGGAGCACTAGATCAAGAAATTTGTCCGAGCATCTCTTGAGGATCAGTCTTGGGCAGCACTGATTTAAGAGGCTTGTTTAATCCCACTTGAAAGTTATTAAATAAAGACATCTCTGAGTTAGAAATATGTAAAAAAAACCTATTGATACGGTCCTCAAAGGAAGTATGCTCGGGGCAGAAAAGGGTTTCTTATGAATACTAACTTCTGGATAGAAATAGTGCAACCGCTGGACAAAAATGAAGGCTTTAGTGCATGTGTGTTGAGTGAGTGTGTTGCTGCGAAATGTAGTATACTTTGAAAGGCTGTGCGCACGCTCAAAGCATTGTTGTCAAAAACTGAAGTAAACTGAAGGCAGCCACCCAGGAGCAGGATTAGGTAGCCCATGCTATAAATGGACTACGCACACTGTTACAACCACTAACCCACACCCTGAGGCTGCATTTATTTTTAATGGGTATTTTAATGACCTAATACGAGAAAAGATGCTCCTAAATAATATAAGCACGTTCATTTCCACCATGAGGTGATCAAATTGATTTAACAGTGCTGTTTACCAATGACGGTACAATACAACGACCAGTGACAGTTAAAACACACACACACATACATACAGGAAAAATAGGTTGTCGAACCAGTCTACAAAATGATGAGGATGACATTTCCAGACTCCTACTTTGAATATACAAAACTGGGAAATGTTCTGTGATGCAAGAGGAATTGACATTAATGAATATATAGAATCTGATATTAACACAGTATGTCACTATTGTAACTGTCAATGCAGGCATTTTCCCAATAATTTTTACATTGTTTTAACCGACACACAATGTAGAGATATTTGCTGATTGGTCTTAAAAAGTGAGCAGGTGATCCTTTAAGAGGGTCAAGGATTTGAAGGCTGTGTTATATATTTTTTGGAGGGCTTTTATTTTGTAATCCGGCATCAGAGAATCCTCATACACCTGTGCATGCACTCTGATTAAGGTGGTGTAATAAGTTTCCTTTCAATAGCTCTCTGCATTTTTTAGCCATATTTTGGAGTTCAATATCAGACAGTTATTTTGAAATTCAATAGTCTTATCTATCTCGCCAGACTGTCTTAGGAATTACATGCTTCATTACATTATTATAAAGTTTGGAGGCATTTTCTCTTTTTTAGGCACTGTTTATTAAACAGGCCTACTGTTTCCAAATAAATTGAATTGCTAAAACTAAATAAAGCAACTAATTAAAAGGGAATCTGCCTTTTAAAAATTACTTTACTGTAAAGCAGTTCAGCCAGGTCTTTGAATCAATATATTTAGTGATCCTTTCTTTTTATTCAATTTCAGCAATTAGATTTATTTGGAAACAGTAGGCTCGCTTAATAAATAGTTTTGTGCCCCACACTTCACTAGTCGTATTCAGAATTTAAATTTACATTTAAGTTTGGCTATCTGCGATCCGTTTTTACTATTAGACAACACGCACTTTGCATGCTGCTTTAAAGCTATTTGATGGGATTAAACCAATAGATGCAAGGAGGCAACAAACCTCCTGATGGCAGGAGAAAATAACTCGCGAGTAGTTGGGTTCGATCTCGTATTTAACAGACCACCTGTCAAATATTTAGATTTGTGTCAATTGTGAATTAGTGCTAAACTGTATGCCACAACTGGTGCTAAATAAAAATACACATTAGAAAACAACAACAACAAAAAACACACTTAGCCTAAGTTACATTAGGGAAAGTAAAGATAGCGATGTAGGCTAAATCATGGTTTTATATTTCATCATTCTTTAATTAAAAACCTCAATAAAGAGGTCACTTAACACTTAGGCTATACTAGGATGGTGATTAAGATGTTTGATAGGCAAATGTTGTTTTACTGTGTCAAGATGCACATAGGCCTGCCTAACCTGTTCGAAAAAGGTCTCTGTGGTTTAATTTCTTTGTTTTATTGCAACAGAAAGACCTTCTGAGATAGTTACAAGCATAGGCTGAGAAAACAGTTCAATTGTCCACAACATACCATAACAATAAAAGAAGTAAACTGAAAATAAAATAAAGGGCTCTGTGGTTTCAAGATGAAATTTTATGACACAGTATGTGTTATTAACTCCTCTTCTATTACACACTCACGCACATCGCCTAGAAATTAATTGGGAATCAGATCATCTTTATCTGCGACAAATTCTATTTCTGCTCACGACTACCCTTTCCTGGCTAAGGATACATAAAGATATTATTCAAAGGCAAATGGGATAGAAGTATAAAAATATAAAGTGGTGGATAAATAAATCATAAATAACATATACTTATAAAAATAACCAGAGAACACATTTATACATTTGGTGGTGTGTGTGTTTATATATATATATATATATATATATATATATATATATATATATATATATATATATATATATATATATATATATATATATATAAGATGTCATATCCGTGACCAAATAATAAAACTTAAAATGTATCTATTTTTATTTTATTTCATTCAGTAGGTTTATTTTTATATGGTCTTATGATTGTCATAGAATAACATATGGGAAAACTTGCTACATCTATACACATTTATTGAATAATTTGATTTAATTTAACTTAGTTTAATTTGCTTTTGTCTTTTATATATACACTGCTAACTTTTCCTTCTTTTTTTAAAAAGGTTTAAAAAGAAAGGATCTTTTCAAAAACGTTTTAAAAGGGGTTGTACTCGAGAATGGAGAATATGTCAACGTAAGGCCCATGAACGTTCGTTCTAGATTATTCTGACAGGTGGCGCTGTACAATAAAAATTTGCCATGTGAAACGCAGATAGAACCTTCCACCTCCGTGCCGTTCTTGGGGGCTAAATGCACATTTGAGCAAACGTACAGAACACGCCTGTAACATTAATACATTATAGAATACAAATTTCTATCATTATTTTATTACCAAATGGTGTGCTTGCGCCTTTATGCAGTAACTTACTTTTCTGCTTGCGTAAGCATTTCAGCAATTTCCTGCCTTCTATTGCAGCAGGATAGTAGAGGCATTGGTGAGGGTGGTAACTACGCGCATTCTGATATTTTTTTTACCGTATACAGTGTTTTTTTTTTTTAAGAAAAAAATATATACTGTCCATGTTGTTCTTTTCAGTCATCATGTGTCAAAACAATATATTTCTCTCTTTTTTTTTTAAATGAAACGAGAATGCTGGTGTCCAATACCAACATACTGATTTGAAATCTGATATAAAATATTGGAAACTTCCCTCATTTCTGTACACACGTGACCCTGGAACAAAAAGTAGTTCGTTTGTGCTCTACCTGTATTCTTTCGCTCGCTGTACCTAAAAAAAATATTATTAATGTGTTTTATAATCCAGTGTTATGACAGTTAAATGCTTTTACATAATAATGTTTGTATCTACATACTAAACACAGAAAAATAAGCGGTTTATTCATAAAATACTTCATTCGTGGAACTATTTGGCACGGCGTATGAATATGCTGGCCGAACGTCCCCTTTTTTCAATGGGAAGCCATGATGGAAGTATGAGAGTGTAACAGAGGAGAAGTGAAGGAAAAGGACCCGACTTGAGACTGCTCGTACGCGACGTTTAAATATCGACTTTTTAATTTCGTGGTGGAGGCTGTCACCTTTAATTTCATGTGTTGGAACCTAGGCATCGCGGATTGTTGCAATGTTCGATGGCTTTTATTTTTTTAAGGATGGGTAGACGAGCTAGCGCGCTAGCCGTTGAAGCTAGTGGCTAGACGGAGCGCGAGCTGAGCGCGAGCGGGGCTTTGACAACCCTTCTTGAAGTGGAAGCGCACGGAGAGGACCCTCTCTCCGTCTTTCCGTTCAATCACGGCGGCTACGGTGCGAACAGAGACTTGTCGTGCACTAGAAATTCTGCAGTTCGAAACGTGGGACGTCGCTTATCTTTTCACCCGGGGCTCGTCTGAGCTTAAGAGGGCATTTTGGAAGCCAGGCCTGTGGTGGTTTGGAGCGAGGCCCTTGATGAGAGATCCACAGCAGACTCCTTTCTAGCTAGCAGGGGGACTGCGAAACGAGCAGAGCGTTAAGTTGGCCGATCGTCCGAAAGCAACAATACTCTCACTCACACTAAAAACCTTAAAGACTCCTGTCACAGCCATGGCTGCGATCATAAAGGAATTTGTCAGTCGAAACAAATATAGATACCAGGAAGATGGATTCGACTTGGACTTGACCTGTATCCTCTTTGATCAATCAAATGTCCCTGTTCTGTCTATTGTGTAGTAACCAGTGTCTGCTGTGAAGGTAATGACTTGCATCTTGTTCTAAATCGAGAAATGTAACGGTGACACAGACGAAATAAGCGTTTGTTTATTTTATTTTTTTTATTTTTGCACAAACTATTGGTACTGGCACCTAGTCGGCGACTGGAGTTTGACACGATCTGACGTTACATTTATTAGTTTCTGTATCCGGATGAAGTCGAAGTGAGGGTCGTAGATTCATGCCTGTTCTCGATTTAACTAAATTAAACGAGCAGACGAAAAAAAAAAATACTGCACGCGCAGTCAATTTAACTATACAGTTGTTCTGGACTAGTTGCATGTGCAAATTACAATATAAGCAACGCCAGTTAGGTCGTAAAATGTAATTTTCCCTTCTTACGTAATCTGATCCATCGATCGGCTGCTAATCTGTAATCCAGCAAACAAAACCGGTTCATTTCAATTTAAGGCTTCTCGCACGAAAACTGCAGTTTGGTGGTGGGGAGGGGGGGGTTAAAACAAAAGATGCGTCGCGTAGAGGACTCGCTGGCTTATATAATGCGATGGATTAGATGAAATGCACAAGCAGTGTCACACAAAGAGCCATTGCATCAGATGCTCGCGGAAAATAGATCTCGCGTCCAATTCGGTGTAGTTTTGATTGAGCAAAACGAGTCGGTTCACACGCTTGCGTACAAAAGGAAACGCTTTAGTATGTGAAGTATGCCTTTTTCGTAATCGCAGGAAGAGATCCGCGCAGTCCAGTTAAAGAGGACTCCCTCGGCTGAGCTACATGTTAAAACGTCACAGATGCCTGCTCACTGTTACGTGCCATATGTCAATGTCGTTTGCGTTGTTCACGCACGGGTATTATACGTACGGACGTTGTTGGGTTTGCGACGACTTTGGTCAGGTGCGTTACATCCTCGCAGACGCATAAGTGGTTTGGTTGCTCGTTTTATTTCAGCAGAATTCCGCGATATTGAACGTTAACACCAAACCCGACGTTTAGCTGCAGTCCTGTCCTGTAGTATTCAAAAAGGCAGGTGTACCAGGACCGGAAGGACTGTTAGAGGGCAGGATCAAATCGCTGGAAGGGGTGCGATTATTTCTCTGTGTAGCGCTGTAACAATGGCAGCTGGAGTCTGGTAGGCCTTGGTGCATGTTTTGTAGAGAATTTTGAAATAAGTGTATTTACACTAAACAAGGATGCTGTTTTGTTCTGCGTCTAGTGTATTACATGAATACAATCAATGAATGAAATGATTGTATTGATGTCGATTTTCCCCTGCCTGCTTGTGTGTGTGTGTGTGTGTGTGTGTGTGTGTGTGTGTGTGGGTTCACTATATTGCATTGCATCATGCTATGCACTCATTGCATTTGCAACATGCAGTGTGTTGAACTGGAATGTAGAACTCCCTGTTCTTACAAAAGTTTTGAACGGATAAATATAGAGAATGATTTCATTCTTTCGGGCCCTTTTTTATGTCACTGATGAGGCAACACCATCTACAGCAATGATTGGTGAGAATACAAACCCTTAATTTGACGAAATGCATCCTGCATGATAATTCATCATGAAATACGTTTACTAGATTCATTTTTTTTTCCTTTAACTTCTAAGACGTTAGACAAGATAAGACTAAAATTAGACTTAACGTATTTCTGGATTGAGGAACTGGCCTTACTTATCTGCACAGCTATTACTCTTGATGTACACTATTCTTAACAAATAAGGCGTTGTTTTTTCTTTATTATTATTTGATACATTTATTTCCGGTGCATTTTCAGTTTTTGTTGAAATTGTTTGATCATTTTATGTCTGCATTTAAAAAAAACAAAACGAACAAAAAAGAAACACCAATGCGCGACGTAATGTCTGGCCCTGGACAGTTTTTGTCAAGCCTTCAATTATTTTTATGTCCAGCGAGTATGAATGAGGTATGCATCATATTTATAGCTAGTTGTATATTTATGCATGACATTTATCTTCAGAGATATGGTCACATTCACCATGACCAAAGAGGTCATGGTGATTTAAATTTAGATAATAATGTGCGCATATCTTTAGAAATCTAGATATCTGATACGCATTTTGCTCCTTTTTCTATTTTATTCTTTGAAATGTGTATATAGGGAGCTTTTTAGAAGAAAGCAGTGCATCTTTGTTAATGATAAAATGTCCACCATGAATTCAACCAGATCACTTAGCTTCTTAAGCTTTAAGACATCATTTAAAAATTATTTCAATTATTATGATTGTCATGTGAAAACCGCAAAAAGCTACTTTCCCGACTAGTTCAGATGGTAACCCTTTAATCTCTTAGCTCATAGCCATACAGCTATGAATTTAAAAAAAAAATTTTTTTTTGCTGAAATGTCAAGTTTGCAAGTTCAGGAGTGAAAACCACATGCTACACCATCCAAGAACACAAGATGTTGCTTACCACATCTATTACAGACGTGTTGTGCATTCTCTCAGAGGCCATCATTGTATGCTACCATGATGATGATTTATATATATATATATCACCAGTTCATCTGCTATGTCAGGGTCTGATTAGATCATCTTTGATAATAAAGGACTGAAAGTGTAAGTCATGAGAAAGAAGTGATGCACTCGTTTTGGAAAGGTGAGGACGGAAAGTGATTCCAGGCTGGGCTGAGGCACAGTGTGATTTATTTAGTGGCCCTGTGTGGCCCTCTGGGTTAGAGGTCCATGCATTGGTCTCTTACAGCGAGAGCCATCTGTTCTATATTACCTGTTCTATAATGCTGTTATCTGAGCTCTCATTGCACAACAAAAAAAGTAAAGCATGCTTTAGTGGAAATGCGTAAGTTCTCAACTGAAACCGGGGCTCGGGTGTTTGTTAGTTTTCTTGCTCTTTGTGGCGTCATTTAGCTGCTGTGCATTGTTCACCAACATTGTCTGTGTTTTGGTTATGTTTAACTGGTTTATATATTTGTCTAAGGCAAGTGGCCAGTAGACTTTATAAATGGGTTCATATTTAGTTAGATAATTTATTTTCCTCCCGTCCATATCAGTTTTCCTAGAAAGAGTCTAGATTTCCTTAACTCTGCTATCTAGATATTTATCCTAATATTATAGCAATGGGCTTTCCTGCTGAAAGACTTGAGGGTGTCTACAGAAACAACATAGATGATGTGGTGCGGTAAGTATTCGCTTTTTATTTTCTAACATTTGTGTTTGTAAATCTCAACATTTTCACCCCATATTGTAGCAAAATAAGACTTTGTGATAGTTGCAGCCATAGACCTGTCACACAGTGTATCCTAAACCTAGTATTAGGCCTAGCACTTTAAATTAGCTTTTAAATTAAAGCTCAATCTAGCTATGACTGCTCTGATTGTTGTAACACTATGGTGTTTTAAGAGATTATGTTCTAAATAATAGTTTACAAAAGAATGTTGAATCAGAGATCCGACAGTTCTTTTTCGTAGAGTTAATTAAACGGTGACTAAGAATACTTTTGTCTTATTTTGTTTGCCAAATATTTTTGTATTGTAAAATTATTATAATTATATAATTTTGCGACAAGACCTTGTGCACAGGTTAGTCAATGCATAAAACCATCTCTATGTAATAGCTTTCCACGCAACCTTTTTTTTTAGCCTTCTATAGTTTTAGAAAGTAATACAATATAACAGGTCCTTTTTCTTATAATAAAAATATTTGAACATTTAAGTGCAATAAATGTATAGCACAAAAATGTATAAAGCAAAAAGAATTACACAGATTAAAGTGCAAAAGAATTAAGACCAATAGGTATCACTTTACAGTAAGATATCATTAGATAATGCATTAACATTATCAATTAACAGACAGCTACAGAAGCTATTAATCCTTTGTTAAAATACACAACTCTTAAGCCTGGAGTATATTGCGCTATTTTTGCCCTGCTTTTACAATCTGAACAAGTTGACACTAGTTGAGGAAAGGAGGGTGTTAAGTAATTACTTGACTGTTGTTAATTAATGAAGCCCTAATGTAAAGTGTGACAAAAAAAATTTAAATAAGTAGCCTATTGCTACTAAATATTAAAAGTATTTTTTGCTGTGATGAACACCCTTGCGAATACAAAAATCTAAATGTATATTTGAATTTCAATTAGAAAGCAGCGCATTTGCTTTGTTTACGGCGTTTCCAGGGCAACTGCTGTGTTTCTGCTGTTCAGTGCCCCCTGCTACTCAAAGTGAATGTTCACTTTCCGCCACGTGCTTCTGATGACAGTGTCCTTGCTTGTTTACATTAGAATGCGGACGCGTCTTCACAGCAGTGTTGTGCATTTTAACCAGTTAATGGGAAATTCTTAAAATGAGCTGAAAACATAATTTTTAGAATTATTTTTGCTATTCTGAAGTGCCCGTGATAACAAAACCGTACATATTCGTGATGTATCGCGTTACCAAATACCGCCACATGTCTAGAAGAGACATTATAAACTTTCGTTTTCCTCTTGTAATAAAAGATTTAATTTAGATTTTTATTTATATACAAACATTGATTATTGTTGGGTGAAAAATGCTCATCAAATATGGAATAAAAGTGGAAGAAACAAAAAAAGTTCTTGCTTCCGTTTAGCATATTCAGTACAGAGTGTCTATTTACACTAAGTGTAACTTTTCTTTCCTTTTTGTAATTTCACATCACAGTGTAAAGGCATTTATTTTCAATAAAAATGAATTAAATAATCATACCCTAAGTATAGGTTAGGGTGGGTGTAGGGAGCACTTTTCTATGCCAGTAAGGTGACGTCCATTTAATAATTTAAAATGTATAAAATGCACTCGGTTATTGCATGCTGTTTTACAATGTACTATAATACTATTTGCATTGAATAGAAAATAGCAGAAAATCCTGCTTTTTTTAACAGTGCAAATAGAATTTCTTCTTGTTAGCACTTAGTGTAAAAAGCTTCCATCTCTAAGAAAATAGTGTAAATAACATATGTAGACTATATGTATGTATATGTAAGCTTGGATTGAACTTATCTATTATAGTGCATAATGTTATAATGTCTTTATGAACTTCTTGAAGCATTACAAATGTGGAGTGATTTTCAATGCAGTGACTGAAATCTCTTTGTGTTTTAAAGCTAAGCAAAAATTGTAGGATTTTCATTATGTGAACTCATCCTTTACCAACCGTGATTGACTGGGAAAGTAATTGTTGTCCTCTTTCTGCAGATTCCTGGATTCAAAGCATAAAAATCATTACAAGATATATAATCTGTAAGTGGGTTTCAAACAACTTCAGTTCTGTAAAATGCTTTTACTGTTAGAACATTTCCCCCAATTTGCTGTTAAAAGTAGAAAAGCTGCAATCATGTTCAATTGAACATTAAAGAAAAACAAGCTTTTAGATCATTTTGAATGGAGGGCATTGTCACTACACACAGGTCTGTTATTAAAGGGATAAATGAAAGAAATGAAATGAAAATTCTGTTATCACTGACTCGCCCTCAAGTAACTCCAAACCTGTATAATTTTTTTATATCTGAACACAGGAAGATATTTTGAAGAAACTTTGTAACCAGGCTGTTTTGAGTCACTATTGACTTCCATAGTAGGAAATACTATGTATGTCAATGGTGACCCAAAACAGCCTGGTTACAAATTACTTCTTCAAAATATCTTTCTTTGTGTGTAGCAGAACAAAGAAATTCATACAAGTTTGAAACTACTTAAGGGTGAGTCAATGATGACAGAATTTTCATTTTTGAGTGAACTGTTCCTTTAAGATTTGAATGTTCTGTTTGTTTTGGCGTTGATGCAAAGTTCTTAGAAGATATGAAACATTGAACATCTATACTTACCAGTTTCTTTGTGTTGTTTAGATGTGCGGAAAGACATTATGATACTGCCAAATTTAACTGCAGAGGTATGATACTTGGATTTCATTAATCTTCCATTCACATATGTTTTTGTAAATGTGTGTTAATAACGAAGGGCTCGATGAACTTTTTATTTTTTATTTTTCTTGCAGTTGCACAGTATCCGTTTGAGGATCACAATCCTCCTCAGCTAGAACTTATTAAACCTTTCTGTGAAGATCTGGACAAGTGGCTCAGTGAAAATGACAATCATGTGGCTGCCATTCACTGCAAAGCTGGAAAGGGACGTACGGGTGTCATGATATGTGCATACTTGTTACACCGAGGCAGATTCAAAAAAGCACAAGAGGCTCTGGACTTCTATGGTGAAGTTAGAACCAGAGACAAGAAGGTGATGTATTTGTTTTTGCCTTGTTTTTTTTTTCTCATTATAATCAAATGTGTTTCAAACCTGCCATGTCCTGGCAGATAAAAACCCACTGATTTCCCTCTTGAGTTTTCTTCTCTCTTTTCTTTTCACCGGTGCCCATCCATTCAGTGACCTTTGTTCCAGAAGTATTTTTCAATTAGTGAATTAAGAAAGTTAATCAAACCAACCAGTTAGGAGATGAATCAAAACCTTAAAAACATATATTTGATGCAAAACCAGTATTTTAATATGAAAAAGTCAAAGGTACAAGATAACTGAGAACTGCAGTCGTGTGAAGCATTGCAAATGACCTAATGATATTAAACTTGATGGAAACGTATATAATATTGTTTCTTTAAATCAACATCTTTAAAAATCTATATATAATCTTTATTTGTATTTAAAACTGTTATTACTTTTAAAGAGTTTAAAGAGACTATTACGTCTTTTGCTGTGCTTTATGTGTGGGTGGGTGCTATGTAGCCCTTGGGCACAGTTTTCGTGTTTTTGTTCTCTGATTGGTTGAAAGATTTCTTGGCATTATCATGGCTCATGTAGTTAGTTTAAACCGGGAATTCTGTTAAATGATTACTAAAAAAATTAATTTAGAATAATGTGGGCTGATGGTATCAACAAAAGCATGTAACATATATTAACAACCTTGTAGATCATTTTTAAAGGTTTGTAAGTAGTTGCTAAAAATCTGTTCTCTTTTGGAGTAAAGGGTGGGATTTTTTATTTTTTTTTGTTACTTCAGGGACTCAGCTGCTGCACCCTTTTGCAGAAGTATGATGCAAATGCCTTGTGCTGTTGAGGCTGAGGATGGGGACGTTTGCATTAACACTGCACGTTTTGCTGTTTCACAGGGAGTGACTATTCCTAGTCAGAGGAGATATGTGTACTACTATAGCTACCTTCTGAAGAATGAGCTGGAGTACAAACCAGTGGCCTTGCTGTTTCACAAGATGGTGTTTGAGACCGTGCCTATGTTCAGTGGAGGGACCTGCAGTAAGTGAACTCTTTAAATCTCTTTTTATTCTTTCTGACATTTGTTTAGCCTTTGTATTGTATTTGGATTGTTTCAGCCTGTTCAATATCATGCGCTCAGACAAGACATATTGGTGTTTACACCTGGTATTATTTGTATCTTGCATGTGACTTCTCAAAATTTTTGTGATTGGGCGTTATTTTCTTTTAAAACGTGCAAACCCAGGCAATATTTCAAAGTTGATTCGTGGTTGAAGGCTCTGGGAAGAATTATTATTTACCGTGCAAATGCAACACATGCACATGCATTTCTAACTGCTGGCAGTTTAACATAGGATGTGTCGGTCACAAAGGTCTGGGTCCGTTTCAGTGAAATGCACATGGTAAATCACACCCACTAAAACTTACTTTAGTGTAACATGATACTTCAGAAATCGTTCTAAAATTTGCTGATTTGGATGTTGAAGACCGTTAGTTGTACATCCTGTGTAAAGTAGCCTTACCGTTCATTGTGATTTTAGTCAAAGATTTTGTCCTCCGCTTAAATGTGTGTTTTACCAGCAGACATTAATACCAGGTGTACACAGGGTATCTGTAACTGGAAATCCCTCCACACTTCTTCATCGTTGCTGTGTTGAGGCTGCTTTCACACGCAGTGTTCAAGCCTGCTCGTGGCCTTCCTTTTTGCTTCAGCTGCTGTAAATTCTTCTCTACAGATTCAAACCTGTCTATTTCTATGCACTTAGATGTTTAGTTTTTATCCAGATAGACCTGATGTACTTCCATATTATATGTGCTTTAGCCACTTAGTCTTCATGTCTTCAAAGAAAAGTGGCGGGAATGTGTAAAGATTTTCCAGGCTGATTCTTTACCTGGAGTGCGAGTTTGTCCAGTGGCGCTGTAGCATCCGTGTCTCTCTGTCTCTGAGTGTATCTCCTCCGGGCCCTATTCTGAACACACTCTTGGTGACACTGACCAAGCCTGCTCTACACGGTCCACAGCTTCTGGACTGGATCATTCATAATGCTTTAGAAAACCTGCTGTGTGAAATCTAAACTTTATCCTCCATTATGTTTTATTTTTGTACTTGTATGTTTACGTCTGTTATGTGGTGGTGTTTTTTTGTTTTTTTAGTAAGAGTGTACCTCACGGCAGAAGGGCTTCCCAGTGGTGTTACACTTATGGTTTCCTTCATAGTGTCTTTGATGGCTGTTAAAATTTGAGTTCAGCCCAGTCTAGCTCTGTGTGTTGCATGAGTGTGTGTTGTGTTTTAGCTCTGTTTAAACGTTTCTTCCCCTCGTAGTGCCCTCTCTTGCTCTTGCTCTGGCCAGGCCACTGGACAGTCTTTAATCTCCTTCTTTTTCTCCAAGGGGATTCTGCTGTAAAAAGCAAGAGTGAGCAGATTCCGCATGGGTTCAGAAAAACCAATTGGCATTGGGGTAACATCAGCTTTTTCTAAAATGTTTCTCATTTTCAGTTCTGTTAGCTTAGCCAGTCTTGCTCTGTAAAATGTGTTTGCCATGTTCAAGTAAAAGCCCCTAGCGCCACTTTTGGGTGGACGTTTGTAATGCCTTATCTGAGGGAGATGGGAAGCGTGGTCCAGGGTCAGCTGTTCTCAGAATAGGGCCCTTAGTGTGCCACTGTTATTTTGTCTTTTCTGTATCAATATTTCTGCTGTTTCTATCCTGTTGTTTTCCTCTATGCTTTTCTTCTGTTTTATGTTAACACGTATGCATAAGATCACATTTTGTTTGCCGCACAAGGCTGGTAGAGCAATTACACGTTGCTTTATTTTGCAGATCCTCAGTTTGTGGTGTACCAGCTGAAGGTGAAAATCCACACGTCTAACCCAGCGCACACAAGGCGAGAGGAGAAGTACATGTACTTTGACTTTCCGCAGCCACTGCCTGTGTGTGGAGACATCAAGGTGGAGTTCTTCCACAAGCAGAACAAGATGATGAAAAAGGTATGTCAGTTCCCAAATGGCCCATCTGCTCTTGCAGATCATTATTGCTTTGATTTATGGCTGCGTAGTAGTAAACGTAATGTTAGTTAAGGGTGGTGATCAAGATTCAATTGTACCTTTTTTATGGGTGGAATTTTGTGGTAAAACTCTTATCACAGTATAAATAATTTGTCACGCTATCAGTGTAGATCACAATGTAGTGCTTATTATGCTTAAAATTGCATAATATTCTTTAAAACAAAAAATACAAGTAACATACTTAAAATGTATTGTAATAAAATGAGTTTATTTTCAACTTGACTTGATTAAAGCAAAAGATAAGATTATTCATAAGTCTGGCATAAACACCAAATTGGTTTCTAATAAGGTTGGGTATGAAAATCTTTTTTTGTATAGTAGCTGGAGTAATGATATGTCACAATAATATTTTATTTATTTTTATTTATTGATTGTAATGTGTATATAGTATTTTTTTTTTTTCAATTATATATTGACTTAAATACTCTAATGAAAGGGATTAATTATGTCTTTAAGTCTCATGTCAGAACAGATGCTACAAGGCAAATCTCAATTTCTATCATTGTAAACTCAACTCTAAACTGTCCCGTGTGGATTATAAGGCTATTATAAAAGGAACATTATGAATTCTTTCTAACGCCACTTTAAAATAATGTGTATTTTGAATGTGTGGATATAATGTGTATCAAATAAAAACGTAAGTTGCGAATTGAGCCCTATTTTTACACCATGATTTGTTTTGTTAACCAGGATAAGATGTTTCACTTCTGGGTGAACACCTTCTTCATTCCTGGACCAGAGGAGAGCTCTGAGAAGGTTGAAAACGGAGGTTTAGTGAAGGAACTGGACGGGATCCAAACCACGGAACGGGGAGAGAATGACAAGGATTATCTAATCCTGACTTTAACCAAGAACAACTTGGATAAAGCCAATAAGGATAAAGCCAACAGATACTTCTCTCCAAACTTCAAGGTGTGTTAAGCACTTTTGCTCATCACCTACCGTCTGCTGTTCATTAAGGTGTTAAACTGGTGGTAGGCTCATCCAAAGATTTAATGTTCAGAGGCTAAAATGTGCCTTATATTTCCCCATTAGGTGAAGCTGTACTTTACAAAACCAGTGGAGGAACCATCCAACTCGGAGGCCAGCACTTCTACATCTGTAACACCGGATGTTAGCGATAACGAACCGGACCATTACCGGTATTCGGACACAACAGACTCGGACCCTGAAAATGAACAGTATGATGAAGAACAGATTACTAAAGTTTGAAATATTTTTATGGGAAGAAAAAAGAAACCATACGTAATAGAGTTGTATAAAGGAGAAAACTTGAATATGAACTGAAAGCAAGTACTTTTTTTCCACTCTTTTTTTTTTTTTTTTTTTTTTTTGTTCTTTTTTTTTTTTTTCCCTAACCCCCTCCCCACCCCCAATTAGGACACACGTCATATGAATGCCACCAGTTGTAGGGACAAAAATGCTGACCAATTTTTCTTTTGTTCATACATCCTGTTCCATGAAGTATCAACACCGATGTTCCGTGGAAAACAGCGTCAGTAGCTATTATGTAAATATATGTTCGTGACGTAACACGAGAAAGGAAACCCAGTCAGAATGGGAGATCGTTTGTGGGAGAGATCAAGTGGAGTTTGAAATCCGCTGTTCCATCAACCTGTTAAACTTAGGCCAGTGCTTTAATCAACATTCATGCCCCCATCTCTGTCCTTCTCTAGTCTGTCCTACCTACTGTGAAACGCTTCTCATGCTGCTGGAAGGCCGCCACGTGTCAGTCGGGCTCTGCTGTGCAGTGGAAACTGCGTCTCTTGCCATTTTTTTTTTTTTTTTTTTCTTGTCTGCTTTCATCATTATTACTACTAGAATGAAAGTGGTAATGAATCTACTAAACTAAACTACATGACACCTTGGCAGAAAACACAACATATAGCTCCACCATGTATTATTATTATTATTATTATTATTATTTTAAAGCAAATATTCATAAAACACAACAGGGAAACCAGCGTTGCAATAATGTTGATCGAAGGTGTGCATGTTATTGAAATCAGTTTCCATGTTGTTAAATAAATAGTATACAATGGTTTTTCTAAAAAAAAAAAAAAAAAAAAGTTTCTAAAGTCATTTACAATCGTATTTGGGAAGAAGAAATTGCCATCACTCTTTCTTCTGCAGATGGGATGTTAATCAGACATACAGTGCTACTTAATTTACATAATTTACAAGTTTCCTTTTCAAAATTGGCACTCGTTTAATTTGGCTCTCATCGATGGTTTGTTTTCTGGTTCACTTTTTAAAGGGTCATGCTTTGAGCTCAATGTAGCGTCACTCCTAAAATTCCTCTTCATTACGTTGTGGGATACGGATCAAGCTTGCTTTGAGGGCTCTGTGGCCGTGGGTTTGATGGTGTACAGCATCTCGTGTAATGCATGTCAACATGGAGAAGCCCTTTTCTGAATGTATCAACCTTGGATGCAAGTTTTGAGTAGATTTCAACAGCGTTTACATTTTATTTTTTTCTTTCTTCCTGGCTGTGTCAGACATCAGATTTTTGGCTCCCTATAACATGTTTGTAGCCTTATCGTGCATGATCTAATGAAATCTGGATCATTTATCCAGCAATGGTGCTTGCTAAACTAAACTCTCAATGTATAGTACAGTCATTTTGGAGCAAAGAACCTCATGGTGCAAGCATTAAAACACTGAGGTGCGTTGTTAGTTTCTAACAATTTGATGTCCCTCACTAGCTAGTCCTCCTTTTTTTTTTTTTTTTTTTTTTTTTTCTTATTCTTGAACAGGCCTCATTCCCTTTGGAATGAGCATAGTGCAGCTACGGATTTTACAGTCTTGTGCTTGCTTCAGAAATATTAAAGCCCTATATATGAGAATATTTAAATGTATAATTTTCTTTTAAGCATGCCAAATCTTTTTTTAACATCTGGCTGATGTGGCCAGACCAAAAAAAAAACAAAAAAAAACAAACAAAAAAAAACCCCTCTCTCAGTCTCTTGGGCAAGAATCTTCACTAAGGGTAGTGAGTAAGCTGCCTTTCTCGTACTGTTAACGTTCAGGCTTCACTCTTCTCACCAGCCCACTGCACACCGTACATCTCGCCTTCCTTTAGAGAAAGAATACGTTTCCCTGATATGAGGAGGAGACTGGGCCTTCCTTTATGAGATTGTACACTAACCAATCCAGGAATAAAAGCAAGCCTATCAAGGATTCTCATTTTGTTTACATTTTATCACATCACTGAAAACCTGCCAAAATTAAGCTTAATCATTTCTGTGTTAGATATTTTTTTTTGGTTTTGTTTTTTTGTGCTCAGAGGAGGAGGCAGGGCCCACAGGAGGTATTCTTTGCCTTACTTGAAGTTGACAATGCTTACTCTTCTACTGCTTTGATACCTACCATTCTGCCCAAGCACTGACTTATTTAAAGCTACTATAATAGAGCAACATATTGTACTAGACATTTGCACTGTTACAGGTCTTTGCAGGGTTTCAGTCAGCGGTCCACAGTATTTTTTTTTAATTTTTATTTTTGTTTTTTTTCTGGAAATGCTTTACAGCAATCAAAAATAGAGTAGAGGTGAAATGAAAATACGTTAATATTGTCTCTGTGCATCCCAATAGAATCAAATGTTTTTATTGACTGAATTTTTTTTTTTTTTTTTTTAAGAAAGCATAAAATAGAAAAAAAAAAAAAAAATGAATAAAGCGACTATTTATGAAAGTATTCGTTCACATTCTGGCAATGACCCTCTACAGGTATTTCCCATAGTCCCTCTAAATGTACGCTGATGTGTTTTTAAATGTTTAGCAGTTTAATGTGTATCTCTACTGGAGAGTATCACATGATGAACTTGAATTTAAAAGGATAGTTCACCCAGATGTTGTCGTCATTTACTCACCCTCGTGTCTTTCCAAACCCGCATGAACAAAAGATATTTTGAAGAATGTTTCAGCTGTTTGTATCGGTTGGGTTCCACCATTAATAATAATGAAGAAATGGAGTATATATGACAAGGAAATACTATTTCAGTCTTTATACTTTGATTTTAAGTTTACTTGTTTAATTATACTTTAGTTATGTGCCATTTTGTAGTAGTTATGATTATATATATGAACTAGGGTGAGTAAATGATGAATGTTTGTGTCTAGGTGAAATATCCTTTTAAACCTCGGATCGTCTCTGCAACGAGACACATCCCTTGACATTTTGACAATTTAGCCACAGTACCTTTATACGCAGACCCTCAGACGTGGCACGGGTGTGTGGAGCTCACAGGCAGCATGAAAAATTAATTTTCAGCTTTAATGAAAAACGAAATGTCTTCAAAGGTGCCAGTGTGTTTCACGTCACTCTTTCTTAGCTGATTTGTGCAATATGTTGTTATGATGCCTGTGGTTGCCACAAAGTGCCTCTCGTTTACAGTTAAAGAAAACGTACTTGCTTTAAAAACTGTCGTAGGACGTCGTGTCATGCATGCGGGCGGTTGGAAGGATAGATAGGGTGGTACTGTGCACTAAATCGTCCGGCTAGACTTGCAGCAGGGGGCCCTTTGGACTTCGGCCATGCTCCATTAGAAATCATTCTTCTCCACAGAGGGTTTTTACGTTCACGTAATGTAAACGTATTTTCAGTCTCTTAAGAAAACAGCCTTACTCCGTTTCAGCCTGTTCAGATACTATTGTGCTGTGCAACAGTTGCTCTGTGTGTAATGCCTATGCACTGAGAATACACAAACCAACCATGTATGAAATATTGTACAGGTAATCATGTTGCTCATACAAATCACATGTTTGTTTGTAATTGTACGTGTAAACTGCCCTTTATCTTAGTGTTATAAACTCCACATAAATCCAATAAAGTCTCATTCTTGTCAGTTTGTCGTTTTTGACAGCTGTCGGTATTCGTCGATCTGAATTCGTAGTCCGATGGCATTGGAGGTTTTTTTTTTTTTTTTTTTTTTTTTAGCATTTGTTAATTACCACAAAAATGTTAGAGAATTTGCAGTGTATTGTTCAAATTAGCATATTGCATAAAGGTTTTTTTTTTTGTTTTGTTTTGTTTTTTTTAATACACATACAAGTTGGCCACACACACACATTTTTTTTTTAAGAGTTTATTTGCAGAAATGGACAACTCTTAACTTTTCAAAAATCAATTTTTTGCAGTTCAATTAGTCAAACTTATTTTCTTTAGGCGAAAAATACAGCTAACACAAGAAATACATGATTTTTGGAAAGAAAAAAAAAAGTTGTTTCTGAAAATGCTTTAAGAAAATGAAAATGGTTAACAATTCCTGTCAACTGAATATTGAACTTGGAATATTTCTTCAAGGAGACGTAAACTGAAGCTGTAATGTTCATATTCATAACCACAAATCATCAGTTTTCACTCAAGTGCATGTATACTTGTTACTGCAATGAAATGATTATCTCACTTGTATGAAAATTCTATTGGGTAATCTAGTCTTGCTTTTTCTGGCCAAATGCATTAGTGTGATGACTGTTTTACTTGAGTAGGCCTCATGGTTTTTGTTGCCAGCTGCCCATTACAGCTCTAGTTCTGGCTGAACTCATGACTTCAGTCTCATGCTGAAGGTGCTTTTCATGTCAGCTGAGAAAAAACTCAGGAAAACGAATGTAGTTCTGTCTTCTCTCTCTCTCTCTTTCTCTTTAACTTCTCTAAAACTGCTCTTGGGGACTATTTAGATTTTCTCAACAGAATGAAGAAATATTTATAACCTTCTGTAAATAAACTGCCGTATGGGATACATCTTTGTGCCCAGAAAATAAACTTTCGTTTTAAATATATCTCTATTAGGTTTAAAAAGGGATCCAAGTTAAAACCTCAAACCACACTTTGTGTCTGGAGCCTGAATGGAGATCTGTTAATGTTAATGACCTCTGATTTACCCTTCTACCCTGTTATCTATAAATAAAGGCCTCACTGTCGGACCTGCAGGAGCCCGCGCAGACGCTGCTTGCATAACCTGTGTGCACGGATCTCGCTAATTTCCAGGAGAAATTGGTTTAATGTACAGACTGATGAGCTTGTCGTCTTCACCGCTGATCTTTGATGGAGCTTGTGTCTGCTGTTTGAAATGAATGCGGCGTGACAACCCCTTAAGAAGTAATCATTTGAATTTAGGATGTTATTATTCAAGCTTTCGAGTCGGGGTTTGTTTTCATCAGGTTTGCCTTTCTTGAGGCTGAGAATGAGCACTGCGTTAAACGTAATTTAATAGAGAATCCCCTTTAAATTTTTTAATGAGAGATCTTCGGCCTGTCTAGAACACGCGTGACTCAAATGAATTGCTAGATATAGGCCTGCATAACATTGTTACTGTACACAACTTACTCCATTAGCAAATACAGTTTTTATAATGATAATATAATATATAATGGTAACACTTTATTTCCTGACTTCCTGCTTAATATCTGCTAACACTATTTTAATAGGTCCACAACAACATACTAACTTATTCTACTAAACCTAACCTAACTCTACTTTGTGAGTTAACAGACATGTACTTGCAAAGTTATAGCTAGTAAAGTGTTTAAAGTGAAATATGAAAATAAAGTGCAACCTATATAACAAATACAACCCTCAACTCTCTCACTCTAGACTATAATGAAAATACTTTTCAGTATTTTTTGTTGTTTGCCAATTTTTTTTATTCATTTTTGCTTTCATAAAATATGTTGCATATATAAATATATATAGATATGTGTGTGTGTGTGAAAGAGGACATGGTTAAAACATAACTATTAATGTTAATTCAGGGTTAAATAACAGATTTTGTTCTATCACATCAAATAATTATCTAACAAAGTAACATTTGTGCCTTTAATGCTTGAAAGAAAAAAAAAAGGAATGGGATCAAATTTGTGGCCATGTTGTGTAATATAGTCTGCTTTGTCCTGTGGCTGATGAGGGGAGACGGCAGTGACCCAGGACACACTGAGCTCAGGACAGAAATCAAAAGAAGAAGTAAATGTTTCAACACCGCCTTCCCTTTCCACATTCACATTGTGACCTTGTCATGATGGCCGTCATCTGTCGTGCTTGACAACCTCGTGATGAATCACAGTGCCACTCTTTCGTTTTTTATTTCTCTCTTTCTCAGGTACATCTGTATTGTTTCGTTTTTGCGCATGCATTCATTCGATGCTACCGCGAGCAGGTGCCCGGACCCTTGAAAACCAAAAAAAAAAGGAATTTTATAATCAGCGGTTACTTTTCACATTTCCAAACATGTTAAACAGGCGGACCTGATGGTTCTGCAGTATGTTTTCCCGCTCGTGGCCCTGATCGTCAGATGTAACAGATGGATTTGAAGTCCTGTTTTTCTTTTCAGTGAAGCTGAGTGAAGCTCAGGGCTGTGCCGCAGTTACCTAACAACACCAGCAGCATGGTAACTCCCCAAGAGGAGCATGACATAACCGCCTCCCACACGCTCCTGCCTTACAAAAACTCTGCTCTTTGGGAACTGGGGAAAGTCTGCTTAAATAGAAAGTGTTACCTTCTGTGAAAGTCATTTTGTTTGAAAAACCGTGCCCTTTCTTGGATTTAAGGAGCATGGCCAAAATAAACCTGCCTTTTCACATTAGACTCGCAATAAGGCTGCAAATAAAAGAACGAAACAGAATGGACTGTTTCCCGTCTGTCACAAGCTTCTCATTGTGAGATGTGCTGTCAGACGGTCTTGCATGAACCGTATTTAGTTCAGCGGCTTCCAGCATGAAGATGGTGTTTGTACTTACAGCACGCTGTGGTCAGCTCTCACATACATGATAAAACTGTGACATACCAATAGACAACCATCACATTCGGAATATTCCAGAGCAGTATCATTTCTTTTCTTGATCAGTATTTTTGTCGTGTTTTCCAATAAAAACATTTAAACATTCTTAAAGAAAAAAACATTATAAGATCATTTGTCTCACTCCACTGTTTTTGCAATAATAATAATAATAATAATTTATACAATAATAATTATTATTATTCTATTATGATAAAATAATGATTATTGTCATTATTAGTAGTAGCATAATCATCATCATCATCATTATCATCAGTACAATCATTTTCTTCCTTATCATAAGCGTCATAATAACAATAATAATCATTCATATGGTCGTAATTCAAGATATATACACTGAAAATGTTTTTACAAAGTACAACTGATTGTGTTAGCAACAGTAGTAGCATTTTTGTTATTAATAATAATAACCATCATCAAAATTCAAGATGTGTTCCCTGATAATGGTCATTAAAAATACTGAAAACATTTTCTAAATACTGCTGATTATTATTGTTATTAGTAGGCGCAGCGTTAACAACAACAATTCAACAATTCATAAAAAAATAATAGTTTTATAATTACTATAACATAGAAATAGATTGTTATAGTAATAGTATTATAGTTTATAAATTCTAATATTTTAATGAAAATTTTTTATTTAAAAGTAGGCAAGATTTATTTAGTTTTAAGTATGTTTAGATATTTTTTGTGAACCACACATTTGTCTGTGACATACGCTTCCTTGTGAAAGACTGGAAAAAGTGTGCAATAAAAGATATGCCCTGGCCTCTGCTCCGCAGTTCTGGACACAGACATGAGGCAGAGGGGCCAGGTAGAGACCGCTGGCCTGAGCATAATGGAGTGTGTCTTGGCTGGCTGGATGGCTGGAGTGGAGGGTCTGCTGACAGACGGACAGGTGGGCCTTGTTCCTCTCCGTCTCCAGCCGAGACATTGCACAGTCATCAGCACTTCCCCTGCCAGCGTGGATGAGCTTAGAAAGAAAGAAAAATGGAGACCTCTCAGTCTGTCTGGCACCTCTGTCATTACAAAGGGTCACGGGTAATGAGAACTAATCTTCGCTTTATCTATGGATAGTCTAAATAGTTGCATGGGTAAACAAACACTCACATGCTGATAATCATGATGTATACCAGTGCAAGACAGCAATAATAGAGACTACACCAGAGTGAGCCTGAAGTCAAACAAAGCTCCTGAATGCAATTCATCTGGGGGTGAACGAGGAGCTTACTCATAACAGAGGGTAAGTGTGATTCACCAGTGCTGTTTAAGGTCAGTCGGTTCACATTAATTGGAGAACAGGAATAATTATAAAACCTTTCGGGTTTTGCTTGTATTTATTCAGAAAATGTGTCTAAAATGTGAAAGCATGCCTCATTCCCATATATAAATTTAACAGCATTTAAAAGTTTGAGATCATTAGACAGTCAGACAGACGGATAGATAGATATATAGATAGATAGATAGATAAATAAACTTAGATTTTCTAAATCATTTAAATAGATTAAACTGTACATTAAACGGTACAGAACAGCAAAGGAAGATATGATATTTTTTAAAAATGAGATAGAGTATCTATCTTTTACATCTAAATGATTTTGTTTTAACATTTCTAATACTTTATAAATTACATTGTTTAATATTGTTTTTTGTATTTTTCCGTGTTGATTGTAACCATTCATTTCAAAGGATAGAGACAAATTGTGCTAATAAACGATAAATTATTCTTGAAAATTCTATGAAAAGTTGAAATGATGGATGAATCCCATGAAACTACAACACGTTCAGTAATTAATAGCGAAGGAAGAAACAATACTAAGGAAAAATATATATAATAAACTGTTTATGGATCATTAATATTTTGGGGAATATAATCTCCACTGACTGATTTTAAGCAAGCTTGGCTGCTTCCGCCACTGTTGGTCTGACTGGTGACGCTTGCCCTCAAATATTATTTTAGCCATCTGTAGTGAATCAAGTCCTTCCCTTTTAAAAGTGCTGAGTACAAACTGAACATAATGTTCAGACTCTATTGTTTTGCCCTAATCTACCAAATAAACAGCTAGTCTTGGGTTATTGACAAAAATTATAGCCATTGTTTGCTGAAGGCTAAGATTGTGTGTGGTCTCAAAGATGAGAAAAAGCATTTTCTGTTGTATTTCATAAATCGTTTGATTGTCACATCTGTTATATAATTACATTTATAACAGTGCTTTGCTTTGCGCTTCTCAATTCATGCAGCAAAAATAAAGCCGTAGATCAAATTTCCTCATCTGCACTCTTCAAAGTGATCTCTGTCTGAGAGGTTTGAGGCTGTCCTTGAAATATTTTAGAAGTTAATTCAATCTCTTTGCCATCTTCGTAGCCTATCTAATTTGATACAGTTTAGTCATTTTAGTAAACAAATTGAGAATCATGATACAAATGTGCTTACTAATAGCAACCAATATACCTCTCAAGGTCTCTGGCAGAGGTCACACTTTATTTTTAAGGTCCAATTCTTGCTATTAACATGACTTTTGCCTCGATAAACTCCTTATTTGTAGCTTATTAAGGCTTAGTAAGGTAGTTATTAAAGGGTTACTCCACCCCAAAATGTGCATTACGTACAATCTGGGTTAGATGCAATAGAAAATATGCTGTTTGTACAAATGAAAGTGTAAAAATACATACAAGGCATATCTTTCCACTGCGTCTAACACAGAACTGCGTGAGCAATGTGCATCCAAAATGGCATTACGGTGATGTTATTGTGCCGAATCTTTGAATAAAGCTATTTTTGTTTTCTTTCTGTACAAAAAGTATTCTCATAGCTTCATAATTGGCAATTGTTTGGCAGTCAGTGGGACAGTTAAAAGCCTCCCAATTTTCATGAAAGACGAAAAGCTTTTTTGGCTTTGGAACGACATGGGGGTAACTTTCATTTTGGGGTGGAGCAACCCTTTAAGTTTAGGTTTTTGGTATAAGGATGTAAAATATGGTCACGTTGCATTATATGTGGTTTATTAGTAATAATAAACAACCAATATGTTAATTATAGACGCGCTAATAAGCAACTAGTTAATAGTGAGAATTGGCACCTACTCTAGTGTTACTTTAAAAAATGAATTAACACTTCAGTCAAAAGTGAACATCCGGCCTCATGCCACTCTGAATTATTAGCTTTTAAAAGCTTAGCTTAACGATTGTTGAGATGGTATTCTTGGACTAACCACTCGTTGGACATAAAGACCAGGCTACAATATTGTAACATCTGCTATGGGAGTGGATTCTTCTAAAGCCCATCTGGGAGAAGGTCCCTGCGGTCTCCAGAGCCTTGCTGGGAGAGATAGATGTCCTGTCTGGGCCAGCCTGTTTGGGCCTCACCCTGTGCCCTGAACTTAATGACCCTGTGGAGGTGAGGGGACATGCTACAGTCGCTTTTTCCCCCGTTAAGAAGCCAGAACAAGGCCAGAAGAGAGCAGACACAGAGTCGAAGCTTCCCCTGGGGAGCCCTACCGAAGCCTTTCATGTTCTCCACAAGACTGCACTATGTACAACATGAACTGAGGATGTATAAAAATCATTTCTTTTTCTTTCTCTTTTTACGAAGGAATGACCTTGCAGAAGCATTTGATCAAAAACTCTGTATATGGATGGAAAAACAAAGAAAGCCAAGATGAAAAAGAGACAAAGGATCCATATTTAAATACAAAGTTCACCGAACCCTCAATGAGTCAGTAGTTTTCTCTTCCTCGCCCCAAAGTCTTCAGAAATTCACTTCTTCCCACTGCTTGGGTGCTTAATCTATATTTACTATATTTAATCTATATTTATTTTTTCAGGTCCTGTTGATTTATAAAAGTTTAGTCACTTCCTTCAATTAAAAAAATGCAGTAAACATATATCACTTGAATCATATGGGTTTAACTTATTGATTAGATATATGTTAACAGCATATTATGTTTAATGGCATTAAAAATATAAACATTTCTCATGTTGTACATGCAGTAGTACACATACTGTGAATTTAACAGTTAGTTAAAAGTAACTTTGTATAGCACTCTTCGCACACCGTTTTAAAATAGCTTTACAGAAGATCACAATGTTCATTTTTATAATACCATAATACATTAATGTCTTATAGTCACATTTAGCGTATAGATTTGCTATACATTGCTTTACATGGGCACACAGTATTGTATGCATATAGAGCTGTGCTAGCTGAGCAGTTTGCATTTAGCGATTTTTGCCAAACATTGCTTGATGTTGTCTCGAGCCCGCAGCCTAGGCCGGAGAGCATTAACCTGGCCAAAAATCACACACAGAAGGCTGGAAACAAAGCTGCATCGATAGTGCTGCACACCGCCACACACTCTGGTTCCCACAATCAGTTAAAACAGTTGAAGAGGTCACTTTCTCTCATATAACCCACCCCCTCGCTCCGTTGCACAGCTGTCTTTCGTTTGGATTAAGCCAAGAATAAAGCAGGAAGTGGAAATTAAACAAGGGCAGAGGGGGAAAAAACAACACTGATCATGTAAGTTATCAAGGATGGAGAAACCTGCATCCAACCCATGGAGTGGGTGGGACATCAAAGTTTTTATCTATGAAAATTCTAATGGAAAAAAAAACAGAAGGCATGGCTTTTTTCTTTCATTACACTGCTGCTTTCTGTCATTTTGATGCTTGAGTTTTGTACGCAGTCAGCTTATTATAGACCTTTAGAGACCACATACTTTTTTACAGTTTGGCTTATTTGTCTTCTAATAGCGTCCTACGAATTAATGTCCAATAAATAAATTACATGAAAATAATTTTATTTGACTCACTAATTTCATAGCCAGGATTTCATGTCTCCTAAAGACAAATTTTTTGACAAATTGATCTTAACTGGAAAAATACACAATACAAATATTCTGTTAAATATACCTTGATTTACACACTGTGATTTATATTTTAGTTTAGGTCAAGAAAAATCTATTTAGGGCGAGACACTACAGGTGAATAGGAAAAAACATCAACTAACAGTTATTGTCTTACTTAGCCAGTTTATTGATAACATTTTTTGTATTACAAGTTTCTTTAAAGTTCTAGGTTTACGTATGCATATGAGTAATTATTTAATGAAATATTGTCTAATTTGCATATATCTCTAGTACAAAAATCTAAACACTGGCAAATCTTGTTTAAATTTTGTAATAAAGTCAAAAGTTTTTATAGAGGGAATTTATTTCATTTTTGTCACTCCATAATTCAGAAAATGTTTAGAACGGACAGAAAACACTACACTGTCACAATTTAGCGGGGAATAAAATGTTTTTTTTTTAATCAAGCGTATTATATTTAAACAAATCCTTCAGTAAAAACTTTCAGAACACAGACACGAATAAAAAAATAGTTTGGTGTGCTTAAGTGCTACTGAAGTAGAGATTTATGTCCCAGTTTCCCATACTGCTGCTTCACATACCAATGGGAAAACATTTTGTACCACTTAAATAAATCCCTGATTGTATGTAGATTCCAGTAATACAGACAGAATCTCTTCACTTTCATCCTGCCTCCAAAAGTAATGAAAGAGGTCATGTCTGACGCACAGAACTCTAAAAATGACTGCAAAAAAGAGAACTTAATGTTAAAAAACTTCATAAATCAAAACTGAAGGATGTTTACATCTAAACGTGGATCTTTCGCTGAGCTCAGCTGTTGGATTGGCTAGTTTCGTTAGATGAAAAAAGGAGGCATAATCAGAAACATTAAACATTTTAATAATTCTACATTCATTAGTTTGACCTAATAATGTACATTCAGTGTGTTCTTCTTATTCTGCTCATTTGCTCTGTTTGCTTTGGCCCGGCTATCGCTGAAGGAAAAGGATCTTTTTTTCCCCTCACAAGGCCGAAAGAGGCCTGTGTACTTGTGTGCTCTCCGCTCAGGCCAGTGAAATGTTGGCCAACACTGCTTCTCTTGTTCTGCCTGTCTCTGTGTTACCAGAGGTCATGGGATGAGTCACACATGAAGGCAACGAGTAGAAGCAATGCGGCAGACCTTTACAGCCTCTGCAGGTGGATAAATACCACAAAAAAGTCACGACGGAAAGATGTGTGTGTTTGTGTTGTAGTCTGCTTCAGACCATAAAGCACCATCAGAATCTGGAGGGTTCAACTGTTACAGACGGTAATGGACCAGAACCTATGCTGTTTATCTTCAAACTCCTAAATAGCGATGGTATTGTAAATAACTCTTTAGAGGGGGCGATGAGCTTTCAAACACATTCTTTTGCAAATAGCCTGAAAGGACTTCACACAGACATAATCAGCTGATATATGATGTGTAAAAATATTTTTTTCGTTTATTCCGAACAGGTTGTCATTATCATCCCAGGAAAGTTTTTTTTTATTGTATTACAAAAAATAAATTAGTCATTTATCTAATTTTATTAGCTTAATTTATTAAAATTAATAATTGAGTTAACATTGATATAAAAACATATAATCACAAATAGACACACAAGGGTGAATAACTGGCACCAAAATTTTTTTTTAAACAACTTTAAATATGTTCTTTCCACTCATAAACATTAGAATAAACTGTCTTTTGTCTAGATGAGCACATCCACCCAGCACTAAAGTAGTTTCAGTTTAGCAGAGCTGGATTTATGCACGACTCTGTGCCCTTAAAACCAGGACGAACCGAAAGAACTCAAGTCCCGTCTGAACTCCAGCACTCCCCTGACAATTCATACAACCTCCCCGATCCATGTGCGTTTCAAAGTTCACTGTGAGTGCACCAAAAATAGAAAGAAACAAGCGTGTAGGTCTCATGTGTGTGTTTAGAAAAAGAATCAACCACATAAAAACAAGTCAAAATGGACTTTTTTTGAAGGTATGTTTCATACAAAAGCTGTACATAATTTAAAGGATGCTCACATGCTATACATGTTCGTTTGCCGCACTTTGCATCTCTGGTGTCCACATGTTTAGAGTAGAATTAAAACAAAACAATAACGGCATATGGGTTTGCAACAACATGGGAAAATTAAATAATGACAGCAACCATTTCCTCAATACATTTAGAGAATAACAACTAACAGACTTTTATTCCTAAAGACTCTGTTTTCTTTCTCTTTATTTTTTGTAAGAAACATGAGAGTGGCTCTGAAGGTCAAGTGTGCAGGGGGTGCGGGGAGGTGGCAGGGGTTAATGAGGATGTCAGAGGGGGTCTTACGCACATACATGAGCATGTGAAAGGGTTAAAGAGGTTTTAGTCAGGGAGAGCAAACCCAGATTAAATGGCCAGTGGAACAATACCACGGATTTAGTTCAGATAACCCACATTAACAACCAGTGAGATGGAACCTTTTAGCCCCGAAACAAAATAATAAGTATCTTTACAACCAGCCTATTAACTACCATCTGTTGGGCCGCTGACCAGACCCTCTGGCTGCAGAGAGCGTGTTGTTTAGTGTGGGAGCGAGAGGTGGCTGGAGGGGGAGGAAAGAAAAAGATTAAAAGAAAGAGTCAATCTGTTTCACAAAAGCGATTTGTTTAGAAAGTCATTTATTTTTTAAAAACGTTAAAGCACACCAATAACGGAACCGCAAGACAGATGGCAATGGTAGCAACAAAAAAAAAGTGTTTAATAAATAGTTACATCAACTTAAACAACCTTTCCACAAAGTAATTTATCTTATTAGCCTAATATTGTTAATCAGAGGCATAAAGCGATTTATGTAAAAATCGTAATCCTATCTAGTCACGACCATGACAGAGCGATACAAACAACCCCATTTAAAACATCAAATATGTTCTGATTGTTCTTCATTTTTTATTGTGGACATAAACGTTACTTGATGCTGTACATATAGGCTGCTTAAAATTGCTAAGCAACATAGCAACTTAAACATAACCATCTGTATTTTGCAACGGCTTTAAACATGCGTTATCCAATCAGAATTTAGAGTCAAATCTACTTATTTCATAGTGCAGCATTCACCTTACACTATGCATTAAACATATGTTTTTGGAAATTATAAAAGTATTTCATGCAGTACAATAATTCACTTAACAACGCACAGATAAAGCAAGCCAAACATCCTTTGAAATTTTTACAATCCGCAACTTTATTAAATGTGCGTTTACAATGTGTTTCAGATGAAATATAACATGGAAAGCAGCAAATAAATCATTTTGATGTAGTTGCATTATCATTTCAAGTATAAATACTGTATTATGCATTGAAAATGACACAACACATGGTGCTTAGAGGTCTTTATTGATTTCTGGTTTGGCTGCGTCACATCTGTCAGATCAATACAACAGTCCCCATCTGACCTCTTCCACATTTGAGTGATACAATAAATGGCAAAATAAGAACTTTATATATTTAATCCACACGGCTGGCAGTTCTGCCTAAAGATAATTTTTTTAAAGAAAGTTCTCAGGACACATATTTAGCATTACACACACTGCATAAAATCGGCAGATGCACATACAATCACTGATTCAAGATGAAAATGATTACTATTCATATAAATGGTTGCATCCCGACGCAGCTAGGAATTACACAAAGTTCAGTTTGAATCCAACCTTTATTAATATCTGAGAGGAGATGATGCCAACCCCCTAAAAGACCTCAGATGTTGCTAATTCTAGAACAACAAATAAAACTACCAAATTTTGTTTAGTCGCTACATTTATTTGCTAAGTTTAATAGCAACATATAGTCATTACAGTTAATAATGTTCAATGTTTCGTTAAGTGTAATTTTTACCTATAATATATATTGTAATATATTGACAGCATGTACATTATCAACCTATATTAGATATTTTTACATAATAATAATTGTATGTTTCAAAATAGTAATCATTTTATTATCATTGTTAAATATAATCTAACGTAAAATATATCAAAATATTTCATTTATATTTATATATAATATTAGTACATACATTTACTTCCATTAGTGCACTATAACATGAAAAATTTGGATAAAATCATTAACATTTGTTTTGGATGAATGTGTCTGCTAAATGACTAAATGTTTATCTTTTTTTAATAAAAAAAAATATGATATATCGTTCTCTTTTCAATATACCATAAATAAGAACATGCTAATTCCAATGTCAGACACATTAGTTAGTATGCAAATTAGGATTCAGTTTTAGCCGCCGTTTGGAACAGTTGGGTTTTGAGTAAAAACAGCACATGCATCTAAGCATATGTTTATGAGTTTTACGTGTATCTGATTACGATGGTCTGTGCGGTTTATCTCAGCAGAGGCAGTGGGGCCAGATACGGGTTAACCCACTTTTCCAGACGCAGAGTGGCTGTTCTCCCCCATGTTGCCATCAGTCACAGCTCAATGGCCAGTCCTATCCTCTGTCTTTAATTCTCACACGTGAACACGCTAGCTCTCAGGTGCGAGGGCCTGCGAGAGGAGCAGGGGCAGAGGTGGGAAAGCCTCCACTCTTTAGGGATGACAAACATCTGTGTAAGCCATCAAAACAGCCGCTTAGCTTCTCGCTCTCACTCTCCAAACTCAGCAACTCCTCCACCCCCACCACCGCTTGAACCGCTGTTTGTCTAACGCCCCCAAAGACTTCCATCCAGGCCTCGACGCGGGACAAGAGCAAATGAGAGATTCATCATCGCAGGAAGTCTGGACTGATCAAAGCGCTACACGGTTCTGCTAAGTACGAGCAATGCCTGGGTCGCAAGGTCCTCCGAACCGCCCCTCTTTACATGAGCTGAGAAAGTCGAGATTGCAGTTTGTCAAAAGGATAATTACTCTGCCGGTCATTAATGCCGCTTCTCGGAGAGGGAGATTGTTTTAATATTAATGTCCGTGGGGGATGTGGAATCAGAAACGTAGCTGGGCTTTGGCACTCTGATCAGAGGGCTTGGTGTGTGGAGTGAGAAGAGTCTCTTTGATTCTCTCCTGAGTTTTACAGTCCAGCGACCGCATTGTTATTCCTGAGTTGTTTGCTAATGAGATTTCCAGTCAAGTTAAAGCCATGTCCCATCTCATGAAACTTAAGACCACTTCTTCTTGCCTTTTCCCAAAAAAGGCAGCAGGACGCCAGTAGTCTACCTCTCAGGCCCATCGTTACACCAGAGAAGAAGACCACATACAAGAATGAGACGCTTCTGCTAATGATGCTAGTCAAGTCACCTTTATCTTAAAGAGCTCTACACAGTATAGATTGTATCAAAGCATCTTCACAGAGATAAAGAGGAAATGGCAGAAGCAATTATGGAAACCCATCTATGGGGGCAGTTTTTATACCCTCTTAAACTTCCAGAATTTCAAATAGCTGAATCTCAGTCAAATATTGTCGTATCCTAACAAGCCATACATCAATGGAAAAAAATATTTATTCAGCTTTCAGATGAATTATAAAATGTATACATCTCTATTTTGTAAAAACAACGTATGACACATATATTCATGACGGGAAAGTCTTTTTTTATTTATTTATTTATTTCGTAAATCATGCAACTAATTTGGTACTTAATGCACTTCAATTGTGTGGAAGTATAATGCCAAAGTTACACTAAAGATATACTGAAATATTTGATTGTAGTAATGTAGAGCTACTGTAATTGTACTTCAGGTACACTTTAAATTGCATTTAAATTTAGATATTATTCAAAGATCATTTAATCCTCATCAGTAGTATAACATTAAAACACATGTAGGCTTAATATTAAGAAATGTGAGTAGTACATTTAGTCTTGAGTGATATCTTAGCAAATATGTTAATAGATTTTAACTTAGTTTGAAATACATGTATATTACTTTTTTATAGGGTACATGTGAACAGAACTGTACTTATCATTCTAAAAAAAAAAAACCAACATGCATCTTTCTGTGTGAATGTAGCCCCTACCATGTTCATGGATTCTGTCCCACTCAACTAAAGGCGAAGGCCGGGAAGGGGTGTACAAACGTAGAGCGCATATTCCCCAGACTGCAGTGGAGCCACACAGTGGGAAGTGGATGAAAGTAAACACGGCATGTGGAGGGAAAAAAATATGCTGAAATCGCCTTCTCTAAAAAAATGATGTCTGACGAAATTTGGGTGACCTCCTGGCCTTTCCCACAGCCATAAAAGCCCCAGAGTCTGCAGGCCACAGCCTGCCACTGCAGCGGGTAAACCATGATACAGTCCCTCGCTCTGTCTCTCTCCCTCCCATGCTGTTGCATTCTTTCCTTTTCTTACCCCCACTCTCCTAACATGTCCTAATTACTTTACTTCCATGACGATACTGTGTCTTTCTTAACAGCATGGGTCAGAACAAATCCATAACCAGTATATTTGAGAAGCATCTAAACCGTGCTGCTTTGGTGAATGTGTAAGCAAACATGTGAGTACTATAATAGAATGACAAACTATTATGGCAACTGTCATAATCTTCGTCCCAATATTGCCATCCGGATTACCTCATTTTAACATTTTCAGCTTTGTTAAGCAGTCCATTCTTTAGATTTTCCCCTCTATAATTTCTGCAGAAAAAAAGCACTCCCTCTTGACCGACCTATAACCCAAAAAGCAGTAAGTACAGTAGAGGTGTACTGTGAAATCCCCTTGGTTCAACGTCCAAAAAGTCAACAAAAACCGAGAGAAAGTCCATGTCCAAAAATCCATGATGAGTTGTCCATTAGTTGACTAATCCAAAACATCCGTATCTATGACAACATTAAACACTGAAAAAGGAAAGATAACAAACAGAGTTTGAGAAAAAGGCTGTTTATCCAACAGTGGCCTAAATGTGCCTGCTTTGATTTGCTGAATGAAATCTGGTTTAAAACACGTGTGCCAAGAAATCTTTCCATTGATATTGGTTTTATGTGATTTATAAAACCGTTTATACCCCCTTTTCATTTAAGCTTAAGTTTACAATGTAAAAAATGTCATGAATTATTTAATTAATAGTTTTTTCTTCATTACGGCATCAAGACCAACTGTATGCCATCCATGTATTAAAGAAATAGTTCATCCTAAATTTTTTAATTTTGTCATCATTTATCAAGCCTCCCATGGTATGTGAAATAAAAATATAAAAAATGTTAACCAAATGTCTGGTAACCAAACAGCTGCTGGCTATGGAAGTCACCAGCTAACAGAAAATGTTTGGTCATCAACAAATTTCAAAATCTACGGTTCTGTGTTAAGGAGAAACAAACAATTCATACAAATTTGGAACAACTTAAGTAAATGATGATGTTATGTTTCTCAAATCATGTCATGTATTTTACCCACTTAATATATCGTATTATTGCATCATCTAAATGGAAAAGTGAGATGGATAAAGAGAGAAAGTTCTGGGTTTGTTATGTCACACTTGTATAATCCCTTGCATTTGTCACTAGACTTGTAAAGTTTACAGTGTCCACAGATTTTAGCAAAACAAACAACAACAAAAATCTTTGTAGCCTAGTCTTCTACAGTGAATGTTTGGTACAAATAACCAAACATACTTGAAGGATGATTTTAATTTTCAAACTAGGGTTTAATATTCTCATCAAAGTCTCAACCAAAGCAAATACTACAGGAATATACTCAGGTTCAGATAAGTTCAGACAGTGTCAGAAAACTTTAGAAGACCGAACAGAAGCGATTGAATTCTTCTCCATAGACTCCGTCTGACTGTTTAATATACTCAAGGCTGTCTGAAATGCAATATACATGCTCCATTCTATTGAAAGCAATATACCTTTGAACATCTAAATGAATAATACACTGCATATGAGACCAGGCTGTGAATATTGAATGTTTCTGTGGCATTGAGGAGAGGAAAATGATGGGAAATGTATGTGACCAGTCAAAACAAAGCAATAGACGTGTCCTCACGTCTGATTGGCTGTGCCTCCCAGGCTCTCGCTCACGCTCCCTTCCCCCACTCAGCCCCAAAATGAGCAGAAGTGTTCGTGCCAGCTCTCCCAGATTTCTGCCCTCTTTTCTGCAGTCTAAAGTCCAAAGCTGTAACAGATTTACAACTAGGGGAGGGCTATTGTGTATAATACAGAGCGCTGGTCTAATCTGAGCTGAAAAGGCTTTAGCCAAGCGTTAGATTGTCCTGCTCATGGTTCTGACCAAATAACACACTCTTCCTTCTACACACAGGCCCTTTATGAAGCTGATTAATGAGAGAAAGACTGTAAAATGTCTATAGCGCTGAGCAGATAGCATTCAGACTGCACTGGTAGTCCAACTTCTTGTTACTTAGTTGAAGTAGGTCCTGACCAGGATCAGACATTTTTGTGGTTGATAAAAGGACACAAAATAATGCCCCAGTGGTTAATTTCTCAGTTTTTACAGTCAACATTCTGTATAAAGTCAATATATATACTGTATGCATATACACACACACACACACACACACACACACACACACACACATATATATATATATATATATATATATATATATATATATATATTTTTTTTTTTTTTTTTTTTTTTTTTATAGTAAATAAAAGCATACTTCCTTTACCCATTGAATACTGAATATATTGAAAGAGTTCATAATTTATATGCATTATTATGCCTTTGGGAGCTGCATCACATGAAACTAATAGTTTCCATTCATAGCATTTATCATTTATAATATCAGGACAGTTTTTTTCCCATGGCCATATACCTTATTTTAGAGGTGTATTAAACTGTAAAAAACTTTAACAAACTTAAGTTAAATGGAAAATGAACCTAGAATCTTAGATTAGCCGAGGAAAAATAACTGAACAACTTTAATGAGTAAAACTGTCTGGCTGCAGTCAGTAAGTGAGGCATGTGGTGTTTCAGGCTTACAGACATTAATTTGTGTGTGTGTGTGTGTGTGTGTATGTGTGACTTGACTGCACTCCCCTGAGAGTGTGAGTGTGCACACTTCCCCTAGAAGTTAAGGGTTAGGGTGTGTCACTGCCGCAGTACATGTACAACCAGTCCTCTCAGTACTCTTCTCCTCTCACGAGAGGTTAGGCAATTTAACATACACTTAACCTGTCACTGAGTTCATACCCGACACATATGGTCTTGCATAACGTCTGAGACCAATTCATATGCACGAATACTCAATAAGTGGATACCATGCATGTACCCTCCAACATAGCCTCAAGCGCAACCTATTTTAACTGCAAATCCCTTTTCAAGGTTTTATACAAACCACCGATTCAGCATCTGCCCAAAGGTAGCAGATCTGCACACTTAGAGGAGATCTTCACAAAGGTTACTGTACAGCTCGGGCTGTACGTCAGCACTGAACAGAGGGCTTTGAGCCATCACTTCCTGTGGGGCAGTGGTCAGTGCCTGTTCATTCCTGACATGCTGGAGCTCAGAGCCCATCTGTTGTCCGTGCTCTCTGATCTGAGAATATTTTTATGATGACACCACAACCAGACCTGTGATGAAACAGTAAAATGTTCACCATTTCATGCACTCAAATGCATTTGTGGACAGAGAGGATTTGCAGGTGATGCAAAATACACACATGCATGTATACGCACTGAACAAAATTATAAATGCATCACTTTTGTTTTTAGAGTGGCCTGCCTAAAGCACACCTGTGCAATAACCATGCTGTCTATTCAGGATCTTGATGTGCCACACCTGTGAGGTGGATGGATTATCTTGGTAAAGGAGACGTGCTCACTAACACAGATTTAGAAAGATTTGTGAACAATATATTTGAGAGAAATAGGCCTTTTGGGTACATAGAAAAAGTCTTAGGTTGGGCACACACCACAAGATAATTGGGCTTATTTTGAGCAGATTTCTCCCCTTCCGACAATCCTGTGTAATGTCCCGATTATCTTGGTGGTTCTAAAGATCGTCCTGTCAGATTTTCCTGTGGTGTGATGCATGATAAGAGAGACTGCGTCTGCTCGGAAGAACATCAGAGGCTCCCCGATCGCGAATCACGTTATTCAAACATGTTGAAAATTCACGATCAGAAATCCTGATGTGTGGGGGGAGCCCCGAGAACAAATGTGCGCAAAATCTGGAGATTATCACGTGAACAATATCCAATCAGAAAGCGAGCTGACAGAAGGCCGAAGCAAAACAAACGCAGTCATGACAAAAGGATTGGATCAGCTTGACGATTTGTGGCAACAGTGTTTATACAACGTGTCCTGGAAAACATATTTATTCTCAAGTCTCAAGAGATTTTGCTAGATTTCCCGTGTTCACAGTCGGGACTCTGGACGAAAATCTGCTTGTGTGTGGTGTGATGTCTTTGTCACATTGTGGCACACCACACACTACAGGAGCACAACTGTGATATCAATTTTTTTTTTGCCCTTATGCTAGTGATCCCTCACATTTTGAAAATCCTATAAATGTTTTTAAAATATTTTAGCGTGTACCCAGCCATAGATCTTTAAGTTCAGCTCATGAAAAAGGGGGACAAAAACAAAAGTGTTGCATTTAGAATTTCATTCAGTGTACTTAAGAAAAATACATGTTTATGTATTAAATATATTTATATATATATAATTAAAAAATAATAAGATAAATGTATAAATATTTTCAAAAAATATATTGAATGAAAGTGTATTTATATATGCACAATAAATAAACACACTACACATACATACATTATTTAAACAAAAAATTTTATTTTTGATGCAGTTAATCATTTGCTAGCTCTATAAATGACCAACTTTCTCTCATTTGTTTCTCCTAAAATGTCTTGGGTGTAATATTAAATAAAAGTAAATTCATGTGCTAAATAAAAGTAAAAACTGTATTTGGCATTGATAAAATGCAGGTTGACCGATAATTTTATAGTTTATATCATGTTGCAATATATATAGAATTTTTTTCCCCTCCATGTGGCAATACATATATGACATGTCCCTTACGTCAAGGGGTCGAATTTAAAATATGATGGACAAAAATACAACAAAAATGTGCTTGTGAAAAATATAAATGTGAACAAATATAAGAGTATGGAACAATTGCATCAGTCTTCCTGCTGCTAAAACAATTGGGGATATTAAAGAGAACTCATTTGTGATTTTTCCATCCTATGGGGACGCACATTTCCCTGACAAGGCCTACTTTGTGGTGTGGCACCATTTCACAAGCTACAGATGGCGCGGATCCTGCTAACATTGCGCAAAGCATAAGGGTTGTTAGTGACTCTCTGCACTCTCAAAACAATTCCCGAGAAGAACCCAGGCAGGAAGCTTGCACTAGTTGGATGGGTTGTGCTCAAGTCACCTTGATGTCTAGCTTTCTGAGCCAGTCTTTGGGTAGGACAGTGGACAGAAATGACAGTTTAATGTGCAGCTGCTGATACCAGATTGACAGCTGGCATGCTGCTATCAGTACTGAGAAATTGCAAAGCTACTAACTTAACCACATTTTTTTAAGCAGAGTGACAGCAGCCCAGCTTTTAAAATGAGTAGCTAGCTTTCCTTTGGGACAAACAGGATCATTAAATGCTATCATAACAATTTTTACGATATATCAGTGGCTTAAATGCCGCTGTTCATCACTACATTTTAACATCTAAAATGTACCTCTACCTTTTTTCTGATATCACATTCTGTTTGAGTGTGTACTTCACTTAAATAAGAACTGCGTGGCCGTTACAAAAATATGTTCCAAATAGCACAAATGTGATGAAAAATATTTAAACCTGACGTATACATTTGTCATGTTGCATTTCTTGTGGCTCCATGGGGTTTTAAAAGGATGGTTCACTGCAAATATTTTAATTCTGTCATTAATTAATAACCCTCATGTCATTCCAAACCTGTAAGGCCTTCATTCCTCTTTGGAACACAAATTAAAATATTTTTGCTAAATTCCTCCTATAGACAGCAAGGGACATAATATGATCAAGGTCCAGAAACATAGCAAGGAGATAAAAAAAAATCAGTGGTTCAACCATGAAAAAAAAAAGATTTTATTCAACAATTTGTCTTCACCCTTCTCTGTGCCACGTTTTTGAGAGTATCACATACATAACCAAGGTATTCAACGCATGTACGTGAATATGCTGTTTACATTGTTTACACTATACTGTACATTTTACTTCACTGCAATTTTTCAGTTAAAATTTTGATTAATAAAGGCTTGGTGGCATGGTTCCACATGGTACAATAGAATGTTACAAAACATGATATAAATCAATACATTTTGATGATTGAATCACATAACTAGGTCCATATGAATTGCTTTAAAGTTACTTGGTAGCTTATATGGTACAACTTTGGTATGAGACCTGTGAAACATGGACAAAGAGCTCAAAGACTTGTACAAGCAAGCAAAAAATTGGCATGGTGGCTTCAGGTAGGGTTTAGACCGTCTGTGTGGTACTTTACAGCGACCAACATAAAAAATTTGCAAAAAGTAAGAAAATACAGCATTGCAGAAATGCTGCCACAGGCACGTTTTTCCATTGAGCTTGGGTAGGTTGCTTGAAAGCTGGAATATATAATGTGATTCAAAAACACAAAGGCATCATATGCTTGCCGGCTTTGTAAACGGTTACAGAGAAAAACTGGACATCAAACACTAAACGATTGACTTTGAAGCTCGTGCCCATCATACACTATGCGATATCCTTCAAAATCTGTCAATTCTGACTGACCAAAAAGTAGAGATGACTCCTTGAGGCTGTAAATTGAGGCAAAAATCTGTACCAAAGTCATATAGTCCATTCCAGCTTTTTGCTAAGGGTAGTTAGCTGCCATGTGTGTAAAGCCGTCACTCCCAGATCAATAGAGAGCTTTTGGTTATATTGACTGCTGAGAAAGCCATGCTGTTGGGCCTGTGAGGAAAAGCAGGAGAGCGAGAAGAGGAGGCGATGACGTCAGTGGCCATTACCCGTAGCGCCACCCCTCTAATTAAACAAGCCTGAGATCCCTAGAGATGTGAGAGAGGGAGAGGAGTCTAAACAACCCAATCTCCTGTCTGCTTCGTACACACACACACACACACAAACAGGATCCTCATATCCCTAAACCCAGGCACTATCTCCTTTCATTTCCTCCCAGAAAACATCTCTCCCTCTAACCAAATATGAAGGGGGAAAAATCTTATTAGTGATGCCCTTGAATCCTGCTACAAATGTCTTTCCATTCTCAATGTGAGTGAGGGCCTAAGCACTTCTGATATGATGCCAGCGCTTTTCATCCTGCTCTAGGGGGGTCTACCTAAAGAGGACACACATGACCGCCATTCATCTGCCTCAGAGTGGGGGATGGGATTGAGCATGATGCCGAGGAGGATTGTATGTGTGTGTCTGTGTCAATTGGGTAGGGATTAGCCTACCGCTATCTCGTCAAGCTCTGGTGCCATCTGCCAGTGACTTAGCAAAAATGCAAATCAGATACCCAGAATGCACAGCAGCCACGCTCCATCGGAATAGCCTATAAAAATAGGTCAGTGGAGCTATGATCCTCGTGTCTGCGGCAACACGCTCTGCGGCTTTACGGCGTGCGTGGTTAGAAAGGGGGGACTGATGAACAGTCGGGGGGAAGAGAAAGAGTCTGGAGGGACCTTGGTGAACATGCGAAATGTCACCAGGGATGAACAAAGAGGATAAAAGAAAAAGGGAGCAAGAAGATTTCAGACGGGGATGAAAGTAAGAAGTGAAAAGAGTCAGGGGAACACTTGAAATGAGCCTTGGCAGCAAAACAAAGGCTTTGCACGAGAGTAGCACGATATTCGCCAGCTCATAATTACCCCGACGCCTGTCTATCAGCCTTTTAGGACAGCCGTACTCAACCCAAATCAAATCGCTAACAATTTCAACCCTGCGATGGATGGATTTAACCATAGCCCATTCTTTTTTATCGACTGCTAAAAAAAGATCAAAGACCACTAGACGGTAATGTGCGTATTAATGAAAGCGAGGTGGCTGATGCAACATTGTGGCAAGGCTTTTGCAACCCAGGCAGCTGAGCTCTATTCCTTGCAGGATGACTTGTATGAATAATGTATCCATTAGAGTAAAGCCTCCCTCTTTCTCTCTGCCGCTCTCTGTTTCTTTCTAGCACATCAGACCAACACAGCTACAGAAAGAGGAAGACATACACAAGGCTTTTTTTCATATATAATAAAGCGGAGAGGATGAGTTTTACCTGCGTAACCTTTGCATTTTAATTCCTTTAAATCAAAGCAAGCTGGAGACTTGCCTTTTCTATATGTTGCTCTTGATAACTTTGTTCCAGAAAGTATTGCTGAAGCCTGGCCTTGGTATTTGTTTAACGTGGAAGACATGGTTAGTTGCTTTTCACTAAAACAAATCCCAGCGGCACATAGTCAATCTCTTCAAAGCAGGACACAAATAAAAGACATTCAAAAAAATATGCTCATATACACAGCGGGTCTGAAAGTCATAATGTTAAAAGTCAAAGTGAAAATGAAGCCTATTTTCTAATTTCAATAGTACGGAGATGCACAGAATCGGTTTCAATCTGTCAAAGCAGTGAATCAGACTGCATTTACTATTAGAGAATAGAGAAAACGTGCTGGAAGCATGATAAACGCGAAGTGTAGACGAACCCATCCATCTTGAAATGGTTTGTTGACGCTGTATTGATGATATAGTGCGCTGTATGTCAGGAGGGGAGTAATATAATCCTGGTAAGGTCACAGAGGCTAATATTAGTAGTGAGAAGAGCAGTTTGAAGTGGGGGAGTAACTGATAAAGAAAGAGAGAAAGGGAGAGGTCAAGAAAAAGAATGAGGCAGGCCCAGCTGTGCAGTGGGCCCCGGGCCCACCCGGCTGTAATTACGGCTGGATTACGAGCGACTCTCTCTCTCCAGACTGCCTGCCAAACATTTTGTCCCAGATTATGGCCCAGATGCAGCAGCACTAAGCTGCACAAGTCGGTCAATGGCTGCTCTCACTCATCTAAGCAGAATTACTGCACACAGAGCAGTAGGGGGTGGAAGCCGACCTGGGCCAACTTTCCCCCCACTCCTGAGCTCAAAAACCAAACGCAAGATGGGTCTGATTTGCACAAATTATCTATGAGGTCTTCCCAAGCTATGCAATCAAAAACCCAGAGCAAACACACACTTACACAGGGTTGGATGACGCATCAGGGATTTTATTATCTTTGAATAACTTGGAATAATCTTTAAACGCAAGATATTTAAAAGTGAACCTGAAGCATACTTGCAATGGTTCCACTCTAGCGCAATCAAATATATTTAGTATCTCTTTAGTTGAACTTCAGCACTTTCACACAATTAAAGTTAAAAATTAGTAGTACATTTGCACTGTATTTTTATTGAGCACATAAATATGTAAATGTATTTTTATATGCATGAAATAAATGTATTTACTTTTTAGTATATTTCTTTTTCACTAGCGTTATATTGAACTATCTATCTTGATTGTGATTTATTTTCTCACAATCATTATTTTATTTCTCACAATTAATGTGTTTTAACAGTTTTACTGAGAAATTGTTTATTTGAGACGTTACATAAAAGCTTTCTCATTTTAATAACCTGTTTGCCTATGTCAGATAATTAAAAAAAAATTTTTATAGTCTTTCAAATAATATAAGGTGTTAATGTTTGTATAAAAAAATTGCTTTTTGGTAAATATTATATTATTAAATTATAAATGTAAAAAAAAAATAAAATGATTCATGATTAAATAATAATTTATGACATTAATTATTATAATTTAGAATTTAGAGTATAGAATGCCATGTCACAGAATGTCAACTACCCACATGAGAGATTCTTTTAAGCATGTTTTAATTACTTTATTAATCTGAGATGACAGAGGAAGGCTGACAGTACCTGAACGCATTCATAATATACATACATTAATACATAACTTGCACAGTGCTCCGTTGTCCTCTAATCCTCAGCATCTGGCACGGACAGTATAATTGGTTTTTGTAACAAAATGTATGTCTGCAGACACAGGCGAGACAGTTCTACTGTGCTTTGTGCAGTACATCCATCTTCCTGCGGGGAGGGGCTTTAATCTAAATCAATGTGCCATCCTCCATAACAAAAACCCAAAATAAAGGCATACTTTCCCAACCCCCTTTCAGAGAGAAGACTTCAGAACCTCAAAGACCTTCAGGGCAGACTCGATGCAGCCGTCGAAATTGGAGTGTGTGAAGCCGTCCCCTCCACACACCAGCAGAGGCTGGGATTGCAGTGTCATCTGCCCTGGGCAATCAGCCACCGATCTTGTCACCTAATTAGAGAACAACAAAATTGAGTGACTGGGCGTCCAATAACTGATGCAACCCCATTCCTATTCTGATATTGAACAGAGCTGTTAACCCTTAGTTTTCTTTAAATAAGTGAAATGAGCCTGTTCTCTCTTTGAGCAATGATGATTGGGTATGCGGATGAATGCACATTGAAAGTATTTTGCTCACATCACTATGCGGAACATTTCTGTGAGTAAAAAAACAGCATAAAATATGGATATGTTTATTATGTATATATAAAGTGAACACACATACAATATATATTTTGAAAATGTTCACGTGTATGTACATGCATAAATGTATATTATTTTATGTTATATTATATATGAATATATTTAATATATAAACAACATTATTTTTCTTAATACACACAGTATACACACATATTATGTGAGTAAAAAACTTTTTTTGTGATTAATCATTTGAGAGCACATATATGTAAAAGAAAATACAAATGGCAAAATATAAAAATTCTATTTTATTTTAAAGCAATGCACTTTATTGACAATTGTGATTGAAAGTACTGAAAGCAGTGATTATCTACCAATGAAATATGGGTGGTGACTGTAAGTAGTTTTGAAAATTCTCAAGAGATCATAAATAGCGAGATGGTGTGGAGTCGGTCGGCATGCATGACAGTACTATAATAAAGCACACCTCTGAATACTGAATACAGAACTGTTCAGCTGAATTTGGCCCATGAAAAAAAATGTAACTGATTATAGCAAAAAAAGTCTTTAGATGGACAAAGTCTTCCTTTATTGGTGGTTTATTCAATATCAGGAAAACAAAACTGTGGTTTTAGGACTCCAGGCCCGTTTTCAACAACAGTGGAAAATATTGTGGCAATACTATTTTGCCTAAAGTGAGTTTCACTCATCTATAAGGCACAAAAGGAGAAGACGGATGACAGACTATCCATCCATATGTAATTCAACAACAATTGCAATGCCACCAAAGACTAAGAATTTAATGAGATTATATATCCACTTCAGTATCAGGCTTTTTCGAAAACCACTTGCCAATCATACTTGCAGTGCCTCATGCTGATGGTTTAAACACATTCATTTTTATAAGCTACAGAATATGTGAAAGACCAAAAGCAATGCATGCCTAATATTTTTAATCTGGAACAGAAAGAAAGGCGTTAATAATGTTTCCGCTCATTTTTCGAAAGTAAGTCAGTTCTGCTTTTTTCACATGCAGATCACTGGCAGTCAAGTTCCATTGTAACTTGGCTTGTTTCTTTATTCATGTATATTATAACTATGCATACTACACACCGACAGCACTAGACTATCACTAGACTAGGATTTAGGTGCACGGTGCCCCTGCTTGTTCTGTGGTTTGTTTCCTCATAAGTGAGATTCTCACAAGAAATGGGGGAGGGTAAGGGCTGATAATATATTTGGTTAAATATAGAGCTTTTAATAGCAGTGGAGGCGCCGGGCACTGGGTCAACCAGAGCCAAGAATAGACTTGATGGTAAAATGAGCAGAATTTGGAAGATATTCACTGTCTGTGGGTTGTGGATTTTAAAGAGCACATGGTATGTGTGACCTGTGTGTAACCCAACTTATAACTGGAAAAGCACAGTTTGTCAAAGCCCTTGTTTAAAGTAAAATAAGTAAGTCTTTAAAGAATAATTTTTAAAAGTCAGACGTTTGAAATTCAGTTAGTTTTAAAGTTAGTCATTTGTGAAAGCAAGCTTATTTTTAAGTTAGGCATCTAAAAGTTTTTGAAAGTTAAGCACCAGAAAGCTGCTCTGAATATGTTGAATGTGCTAAAGCTTTTTTTTGTACCTTTTTATATATTAATATTTACAGAGGACAGACATGTTGCACTGTAAACTATATATCTGGGTTGATCTTCTTTATAAACTGCCTCTGTAGCTCATTAAAATGATGTATGTATTCTACAGTCAGCAGTCAGTGATACAGGTCCTCACTGTAAATCTGACCCGCATTTGCGGATAACTCGAAAAGAGCCACAGCTAGAACAGTGTCTCTGTACAATGTAGAAATGTAGAAATGCAGCATGTAAATGACTACTGAGAGTAAACACATTCCCCGCACGGCCCATTACAAAGGCTTCGGCCGGCCCCAACCCTCCGACAGATAAACATCGAGGTGCAACGCACTAGAGCCGAGGAAATAGTGTCCATTTCCTGGGCTTTCACTAGGCATCTTACAGACGGAGCACTATCATCATTCTGTCCAAACTCCCCCTCCCCTCTTGTATCTTTAAATGGTAATCTGTGTGTAAATCAATTGATAAACGTTTGGTCTGAAACATGGCCAAGAACAAATTGTTTGGTTTATTTCAGAGGTACGCTGAAGTAAGAATGGCTGAACTTCTTAACCTCCTTAAATCTGCTTCACTCCGCGTTCTTTTGGTGTACATTCAGGCATAAAAGATCCAGTGTGTTTGAACTTTGGCGCATCAAACTGCAGGGACTGGCTGCGACAAACTCCTAACGGTATAGTTCACCCTTAAATAAAAAAGGTCTGTCATAAAGGCTTGGAAATCCATTAAGGTGTAAATAATGACAAAATGTTCTTTTTCTTTAAGAAAACAACTATTAACTACTCCTTTAAGAGAATTAAAGGGCTTTTCCAAAGATGTACTTGAGCTGTATAAGAACCAACACTTTTCATATATACAGAAATTAAAGGGTTACTCCACCTCAAAATGAAACGTTTTCATGAATCACTTACCCCCATCTTTTTCAAAACCCATAAAAGCTTTGCTAAGTCTTCAGAACATAATTTAAGATATTTGGGATTAAAACCAGGCGGCTTTTGACTGTCCCATTGTTCCAGAACAGTACGAGAGACATCATCAGAATACTTATTGTATGCAAAGAAAATAAAATAACAACTTTATTCGACAATTCGTTTCCCCCTCTTTTTCTTTTCACTGTAGCGCCATTTCGAGGATCTGCTGGGCACGAACTGCCTTTCGAACCGTTTCCGTTTAAATCAAAGTTTACATGGCTGACAAAATGGTGCTACATTGATGCAAAGAGACACAGAGGAGACTAATTGTTGAATAAAGTCCCGATTTTTATTTTCTTTGAGCTCAAAATTATTGTTGCTTCATAAAATACAAATTGAACCTTTGATGGCAGATGGACTATTCTGACGATGTCTTTAATGCTTTTCTGGACCTTGACAGTGTATTTTCTTTGGCAGTCCATGGGATAGTCAAAAGCCTCTTAGTTTTCATCCAAAATATCTAAAATTGTTTTCCAAAAACAAACTACGGTTTTACGGGTTTGGAATGACATGGGGCTAAGTGATTAATGACAAATTTTTCATTTTGGGGTGCAGTAACCCCAAAAGTTATAAAATAGTCATGCCCATTTTGTTTTATAGCAGTGACCCATAAATGGGTTGCACATCTGTTCAAAATGCTAAAAGGGAATGTATGGTAAATGCATTGTCATGCATTTGGAATAGGAATATAAATAAGCTTATCAATTTTTAAAAATGGCTTTTAATATTTTGTGATGGTGGTGTTAAAGATCATGTGTGCAATAAACTCTCATATTTTGGCAAAGATTCCCCCATAACTTGGTAAAAGCTGAGGCCTTTGTCCTCATGAATAAAACTATGAAATGTACAGGAAAATAAAATCCAGACCTCATTGAAAATGTGCTGCATGTGATATGTATGGTTGATTAAACTAAACTACGTCTTCCTTTTGCTGACACTTTTTCGGGGTGAATTCATATTACTATTTGTTCTTTTAATTATTATTATTTTTTTACAAACTACTTATTTTGAACACTATTGTTTCTAAACAGTATAATCACTTTTACTTAATTATTACTTAGTGCATGTTTGTTAATCACACTAAATCAACATTTTTTTTTAATTATATTTACGTTACACCTACACCACACCAGATGTTAATGAGGTTGTGTGTGCATTATCCACCATGCCTTTAAATTATGAATTATGTATTATTAAGCATGAGTGAAGGAATGCGCATGTTCTGTGCTCCAACAATGTAGTGTCTGTTGAAAAAAGCAGTCTACATTTACAGTAGATTGAAAGTCATGACTCATGAAGAGTCTTTCCAACCATTAGAGTCCAGAGAAGTCAATGACTTTGACATGTGGTGAGCGCGAGTGTGTGTGTGTGTGTTGTCGGTTTATGCTCAGCAAACTGTGATGTGGCAAATGACTGTAAGACCGACTCCTGCTCCATGCCCTCTGTGTGTTTGACCGGGAACTGGCACGTGCACAGGTGTGTGTGTGTGTGTGTGTGTGTGCATGTGTGAGTAAGTGTTGTGTTCCCGCCTTTGCAGTCTAAACGGGCCTTGGCCTACTCTCTGGCACTCAGCGAGCTCAGTGCTCCCACACAGATGTTCTATGTCCTCTGACCTCAAACTGAGGCCCAGTGCTGTGTGTCACAGAGGAGCTGAGAGTGTGGGGGCTTCGAAAGAGAACGTCTGTGTGTGTGTGTGTGTGAGAATGCAACTGTGCAAGAAAGGGCGCAGTCCCACACAGTGTGTGAATGCATAAAGTACTACTGTAAGATTGTGTGTGTTTGTGAGCCAAGTGAGTGGGGGGAGAGTATGAATTTCTATGTGTGTGAATCCACCAAGCCTCTTTTGAAAATGTTAAACTATTTTTTTCTTAATCTTTATTTTGTCTGTTTTCTAGTAAAATATATATATTTCTTCCTTTTTTATAAAACTAGACAAGATAACGTGTCTTTAAGTTTATTATTCGTTTTAATCAGAATTCTAACAATATATGAACCTAAATATTTTTCAAAGAATAAAACAGGTCTTATTTGAAAACTAGTCTTAGTACGTTATACAGTTTCGTTTCTTAAGTAAATCATATTTAGTTTAGGTGTTTTTTGTTGTAAAAAGGGCAAAAATATGTATAAAAATATTTTTTGCAGAGTAGAACATTCTCTTCATTCAGTAGAGCGATTTGAAGACACTATCAGCCTGGCTTAATTAAAAATGAATGCCTTCTGCTGTATAGAAGGGAGACTTCTATTAGTAGTACTTGCCTGAATAAGCCAAAACATATCTGTTTTACACTTGTTATAAATATATATTCACACAATATACAGTGGACCCTTACAAAGATATTTCAAATTAGATCAATTCAAAATGTAGCGAATCCTAAACTAAAAATAATGAACTACATATGAATTATAAAGGACTGACCCAGGATGGGATGTAATGGAGGATGATAATACTGACTAAATAATGTTTTTTTTATTATGGTACTGCGTTTTACTGTCCCAGTTTAAGAATCTATAAATCTCTCTTTCAAGATATCTAAAGTCAAAGTTCAAAGTGAACTCTGTTTCAGGCCAAGCAATTATAAAGTTTGAAAAAGAGCATAGAATGTGTATTCATTTCTTGAAACTTGAAACTTTTGAACTGTAGCGTACATTCAAATTCTCAAACACAGACTAATGTCGTCTTACCTGTGAGTATCTCCACTTTTGACACTTGATGCTCTCAGGTTGAGGTAGCTCTGGCATCACCTTTTCCAGCTCTTCGAGGATGATGGGTTGTACGGCATCCTTCTCCTCCTCTAGGTGTTGGACGCCAAAGGGGACACTAGTGTGCACCACCACAGAAGGCCTGCAATCTTTCGAAGCTGCCAAAGATACACACAGTTCATCAAACTCACATGTGGCTGCTTATGAAGTCATTTACAAACATACACAGATCCCACATTGTGTGCTATAGTGAGAGAAACACTGTGAAACACTGAGAAAAGTTTAAAGAAAAAATGTCAAACTGAGGAAAAAACGAGGGTCAGATAACAAGCACAGAGAGCAGAAAACGCCATAAATGCTTTTTTATCACTTTTTATGATTTAATGTGACGTTTTAAATAGACAGTGCACCATAAATGAAAATTCTGTCAACATTTACTTAACATTTCAAACTTTCTTTCTTCTGTGGAACATAAAAACATGATATTTGGAAAAAGATTTAAAATCCTTAGGGGCTAAACAACATCGGATCCCATGGACGAAAACACTAAGAGACTTCTCAAAATACCTTTTGTTTTGTCTATACAGCTTTGGATTAGTAAGCGATGAGTCTGTGAATTACCCCTTTAATAATTTAAGCTAGCTCTTTCATATTCACTGTCAATGTGACATGACCAGCTTTATTTGTTAGCTGTAACAGGTTAGCGTGAGTAGAGTTAAATATTAGTATCCAGCTTTCTCTTCTCCAGACGATGGTTTCTCAGTGATATCATCTATGGGCACACCAACCCCATGATCTAATGCTTTACGGACCAAGCCCATTGCCAGAGACACGACCCATGACTGAGACCAGGCCTGATATATTAGCCTTTTCTCTAATGACACTGTTTTAAAACACATATTTAATATGATTGGAGGAAATCATACTTTATTGGGCTCCATAAACATAGGGGTTGTGTTTGAGCAGCTGGAGTGATTTGGCCCAATGACTCCAAGTAGGATGAAGATGCTGAAAGCCATCATTGATTAACACTTGAGGAACGAGAGCAAGGTCTGAATAAGACCACAGAGACTGGCTAAAACTTAATATTAAAGCCTCTGGCAGATTCACAGGGTAACGCATTGACTTTATGGATCACCTGTGGGGAGGTGCCTTATACTTCAGTAAGATGTATTTTATTTAGCAAAGTTTTATGGACCAACAGAGAACGACAAGCCATTTAAATCATGACCACTGGCAAAAATGGCAAAAAAGCTGGAATAAATGTGGAAAAAGTCAGGCAAATCACATTTAAATGTTATTCAAATGCCTGGTCTTTATATTAATATTGGACTAATAAAGAAAATGAGTATTCCTGAAAGTATAGTTATGAATAAAATGCCTTGGGGAATAATAAATGAAGATCATTTTATAACTAACAGTATCTACTAAACTCCACAGTGGGTTTAAGCTTTTGTTTTTGAACAGAAGACCAGATAACTAGAGCAAAACTACATGACAACATTTCCAACAGATGTAAATCCTCAGCAGTTGAGGTGTTTCTTTGTCGAATGTAATATTGAACATAACAGTCATCATTTACACCTGATATCTGAGTCACTGAAGACACAGAGGATTACTTTTGTTTGTGAAGGTAATGTGCCCCTGATCCTTCTGAATATGTTTACGTTTGCGCAAATTATTTATGATCCAGCCTCACCTACAGAAGTAGTGAGTATAAGATTCTTTTACAAATCTTTGCAAATCACCTTTCCTAGTCACATGCTAGTTAACTAGTTTTAAGGCTAAATGCAACTAAAGTAAACAGTCTCACGATAATGTACAGTACAAGAGAATTTGAGATAAAGTTAAGAATGACCCTGGGTTCACATTTTCAAGTGCGAAAAGCCTGTACAAAAAGTCAATACTGCCACAGGTAATAGACTGTGTCAACAGAGTAGGTACATGTGAGAAATCAAGTGCCTCTGTTGAATGAATGATATAATTATTCCATGGAAATTATACAGCTGCATGTACATCATTGATTCAAATGTCTGGGCATGGTAACATGTTTTAATGTCTTTGAAATAATGTTTTGTGTACCAAGGCTGCATTTACAGTATTTGATCAGAATTTTTTTCTTTATATTATTATTAATGTTTAAAGCCGTTTTGACTATATCTAAATGGCTTAACAGACAAGTTTGTTAAATTAAATACAAATATGAAATCGTCCACAATAAGAACAAGCCGTTTGAGGATGCAGGAAAGGGTTTCAGATAGTAGCTGCAAAGCTGGCATAGTCTAAGTGAGGGAAAGAGGAAGTCATTTTTTCAGTTTGTTCACTTGCTTATGTAAGAGTTTACAAGCATTTAAGCTAAACCTGAAAGAGAGCTCCACATAATTCCACATAAAGTCTTAACCCTACATTCATGGAGCGTTGTTTAAAGAGCTTCGTGTATCTGAAGTGATAAGAGCTGAAATAATTGTTCTAACTAGTCAAGGTTGACTTTGGCTGACCAGTGTGAATATGGCTGAAACACGGAGACACTGTCATTTTCCGTTTGTAGAGCAGTCAGACTATATACGTGTTTGGCACAGTGCCAGGTAGAAAGGAGGGGAAAGGAGAAGCAGAGGGTGAGAGAGAGACCTTCCTTTACAACAACAAAAAAAAAAAAAAAAAAAAAAAGAGTTTGACTGTTTATTTGTAAGTGTGCATGTGCCAGAATGTGACTGTGCACGAGAGAGAGAGAGAGAGGTCATGGAGCGTGGGTAGAGGGCTGGCACCGTGCCTGCTGGTTGAGTCACTTATTTCTTGGTGGGGGAAGAGCTTGTCACAAAGTTCACAGGGTAAATAGGAAACTGCTTTCTTTTTGCCTGATGGAAAATATACATATTACATATGAATTAAAAGTGAAGTCAGTAATATTTTTTTCTTGTTGAAACTTTTCATACATACAGAATGAATGCAACTTTTGATAAACATGTTCATTAAATATACACTCCACAATCTAACTCACAAAACTAACGGGGGTTATCCTTATAGCTGTGGAATGAATTTATCATGTCTGACTAAACAAATCCCATCTACAAATCACTTAAGTGTCATTTTTTTTATGTTACAAGATACTTCAGCACAACCACACAATTCACTCACACTTATATACTGTAATTTCAAACCTTTATGAGATCTTATAAATGACAAAATGTTGTAGGATAAAAGCTCTTTTCCTTTATTCATATTCAATATGCTTCAAATTATGCTTTAAAAGAAGGCAAAATATGATTAAAAAGCGATATAAAAACATAATGAAAGGAGACCATACATTTAGGCCCAGATGTCCTTGAGAAGTCCAATCTTTTCACTGGCTATAGCTCATAAATCTAACTTGAATAATTCTTTTACAAATTTGACTGATTTGGTTCTCGACTTTCAGCAGCAAACTAAAAGGAAGGATTACAGTGAATCTGTTCTTCACAAACAGCTTTCATAATATAGCACACAAATTGTATAGACCACTTTATAATTTTACATTTATGGCATTTTGCATCCTTTTTGAAGCTTGAAAGACCCAAATGCCATAGGCACTGACCGCAATGAAAAGAGAAACCGGCATAATTCTCTTTTTGTGTTCCTCAGGTGAAGGAAAGTCAGATCTGTTAGAAGTGACATAAGGGTGAGTAAAAATAACAGGATTTTCATTATTGAGTGAACTATTCCTCCAATTTCCCTTTTTTAATTACATACATAATGTTTTAATTAGACAATTAATCACATCCAGAGAACATTAACATCTGCAACGCCCACATCCAGACACATTAGTATTACCTACAGCGATCTCAATATGGCCAAGTGAAATGAATAACGTCCTAAGTTCATAATTATAACTTAAACATCCTTTCAAAAATGAATCCTTTTTTGACATTTTGGTAAGAAAGTTTCAGACTCCATATGTAATCAAATTCATTCGTCATCAATTATGAACCAGTTCTGTTTTTGGGAAACCATCATCCAGCCCAGATCTAGCTCATTCCACATTTACTGAACGGCACAAATGGGTTTCCAGCCAGACGTTCAGGAACACAGTAATAGCTTATCATTAGCGGCCTGCCAAAAAGTTTTCAAAGAGAGCTTGGGGTGCTCTGCGAGATCAGACTCAGACCTACTTTACTGGAACTACAAGCAAAACACATTACAGAAATGAAAATGAAGATTAAAGCATGGCGGCGTGAAGGCTGAGGAGGCTGGAAGGAGCATGTCGGCCTAAAAGAACAGCGCAGCAGAATGCAAAATTTAACAGCTCCCCTAATTACGATGTTGCCCTCGGAAACACTGGAGTGGATGAAAGGTGACAGGTGCAGAGGCTGTTTTCACGGGACTATTTCCACCGGGCTTCCTCGGATACTCGGTCATGAACTGACACAAACTTGGTGAAGAAAAACTCACAAACAAAATCACATGCAAATTCTTCAAAAGCAAAAGATTTCTTTAGTCGCATACACAAATATCACATGCACGCATACAAGACATCTAGAATACATATACGCTATGCTTCCAAAGTCTAGTGAATTGCCTCACAGTCTTGCTGTTCACACAGACTATCTTTTTAAAAAGGTTTGCGCACCGGAGGGGAAAGGCAGTGTGCAACGACGTTGTGTCGCGGCTCAAGGGTATTGCACACCAGACATGGTTCAAGGTGGAAGTCCAAATCAGTGAATCTAATCACAAAACAGGCAAAAGTTGCCACTCAAGAATTTGGTGTTTTAAAAAAAAGCAAGCAAACAAAGAGAAAGGAGCTAAAAGAAAATAAAGCACTGGTGAAAAAATACATAAAACATAAGACTAAGGTGAAGTCATCAGGCATATTAACAGTGTTTTGGGACAAATATAATGTAATTTAATAGAAAACTTTGTACGTGGCGCTCTGTGATGTGGCATGATTTCGTAGCACCCAAAAATATTTAGGAACTACTTACTACTTAGTTATATTCATGTTTTATTCTGTAATTCAGTAGTTTTATTCTTTGTACTTCATCTGTCACAGTGCAACCCGAGAGCGTCTCTTGGTAAACAATAAATGTGATATTGTTTTAGCCATAATAATTAGGCATTTCTGACACATCTAATGTTAGGACCAGCCTTTGGAACAGAATAATTTACACGTTTGAATAAGTAAGGTTGATTTCATCTGGCTACAAAGTAATCGGTGTGAAAAATTCACACAAAAGTATTTCAGAACCCTTAAAATACTACATAAGATAAGATAAGATTACTTTCAGTTACTTTTTCATGTATAATTTCTCAAATAACACCCGTGTTCACACAAACGAACATTATCATTTGTGCAGACATGAGCATTTAGCATAATTTTAAGACACAACCCTTTTCTTGACACCTCAAGGCAGACAAACTCAATTAGACAGTAATGCAATTCAAAGAAAGGACAGAAAAGGACATGACAGGAACACGGTGGAAAGGAAGGCAAGGGTATCAGAAATGTCTTTAGTGCTGTCAACCGAAAAAAATAGAAACACTGACATTGTCTAAACTGTGTCTTTTCTGTCTGTCTGTCTGAAACCGATTATGACCATGACCAAGTGTAAAAGTCGATCGGCACCAGTTCGGATTTGAAAAACATAGCAACTTAAACCAAATCAGATTTGTGTGCAGTGTGAAAAAAAAGATCCTGATACATGAAACACAGAGAAAGAAAATGCAGAGAAAGAGAACGAAACATGTCAGAGCGGGAGTTGGAGATGAGAGGAGGAAAATATGAAGGCACTGACCTAAATTGCGCTTTTTATCATCTATGGCGATGAAGCGAATGCAGGGATTATTGGAGACGTACTTGGCCGCCCAAGGGACGTTGATTCGTGTGCCGGCTTTGTAGAAGAGTCCAAGTGCGTAGCGGGAAGAGTAGCTGACAGCCTCCAGCATCCTCCTCTGATTCTCCCCCATCACTGCACAGAGACACACAAACACAGAAGCACAGGATGAAGCCTCTGGGCCTTGGTTAGTTCATCTCTCTAGACAGCCGCCAGCACTGCTGCTTGTGAAGAACAGGCCTGTAGCGTTCACATTGCACAGATCAAATGAAAGAAACACTGCCGTCAACTCACAGAGCTTCTGCAGCACCAGGACTGATAACACACCTGGGTTAGTGTGACAAGAGCACGGAGATAGATGTGTGCTTGATGGGTAGGGCTATAAAACACAACCAACAAGTCCCTTCTGCAGATGAGATGGAGGCTAAAATGGACAGTGAGTGACACTTTAATGAGAACGCTGTGGATGGACTCGCTTCAGCATGTGGGGCTCTTTTTTTTTGAAAAATGCTGTCCTTGTTTCCTGTCTGGAACATCTGTTATTTATTGGAAACAAGCAGTCACACTAAGGCCTGCTTTAGTTATTTAGGGCCCACAGGTACAAAGTGTAGTGCAGGTCAAAGGTCAGGTCTTGTGGAATCAAATGCATATTTCTACTCAAAGACACCCCTGTTTCCAGTAAGGAAGAAAGGGTTTTCACGGACAACCGACAAAGAGACCTGATCAACATTAGTCTATCTGCTCAGTATCCCCCGAAGCAACAAACAGATGTTTGGTAAAAAGTGATGAACAGAATGCTAACTCATCATTTTCCCTCTGCACATGTGTGATTCAGTTCCAAAGGGCAGTGTAAGTGTCAACAGGCTCAGCTCCGCCTCTGTGGCCCCAGTAAATCTGTATACTGTTTAAAGACCCTATGAAATCAGTTGGAAAGGGCAGTTTCGTTTCCTGTTTTAATGCAATTCCTAATGAAACGGGAAGTTTAGGTGGGATACATTGAATGGCTTGCACTTTGTAAAAAAAAATGCCAAAAGCCTTTAGTATACATTGGAATCATACAGTAAATTAACAATTGTGGACGATCAATTTATCAATTACAGTTCCCTTAACAATTCTATTAACAATTTAGTGCTTTAATACTTAGAAATACATTTGGAGGAAAAAAAGGCTTCTTTAAATTGACTTGATTTTGGCATAATTTGCCATATATATATATCAAAAAATATAACTATTTAATTTATATTAAATTGATACTAAGCAAACATATTATATATATATATATATATATATATATATATATATATATATATATATATATATATATATATATAAATAAATAATGTATAATATATATAATGCTGTTTGCTTATTATATGTGTGACCCTGGACTACAAAACCAGTCACAAGTGTCAATTTTTCAAAAGTTAAATTTATACATTATCTGAACACTGAATAATAAGCTTTTATTGATGTCCTTTGATGTTTGCTAGGATAGAGTCCGAGTCCGAGTCCTTAGCAATGCATTTTACCAATCAGAACTAAAGTTTTAATACATTTACAGTAGGGAATATACAAAATATCCTCATGGAACATGATCTACTTAACATCCTAATGATTTTTGGCATAAAAGAAACATCTAAATTTTGACGATCCAACACGTCGTTCAGCATGTATTTACATAGAAAACAATTGTATAAAAATACCTGCTTGCTTTCTGGTTGTGCGGCTCAGTGAATGACAGTGATGCCCCACAAACCCCTATAACATTGTCAACCGCTGCTGTAATTTTGTTGTCACAAGAAACGCTCCACCAACTGTTAGTTCGATTAGAAAGCAACCAACTGATGCTGATAGAATACGACAATAGAGGTGAAACGGTCACATGACTGTCCCCGGACATGTCCCTTTTATCACTGTCTGTGTCATTGCAGAACATCTGGGGGAGATTAGGAGCATGTAAATGTGCCCCTTGGTACTGAGACAATCTGCTGCGGCATCTGAGCATGGAAAGTCAAGGGATAATGCAAACCCTGTCAGCTGAATCCATAAAGAGGCTTTCTTTTTTTTCCCCTCATGGTAATGGAATCTGGTTACAGAACACACCATTGTTAATCAGCATAAAGGATCTCGACAGGGAAAAGGGTTATCTAATACAGATATGAGAACGCTTTTTACCACATTAACCCATTTAAGTTGTCAGAAATCACTTTCACTATAGAGCTGGACAAAGAGTGCAGATGCACATTAATGAATCATCTTTTTTCAAAAAGCTACGACTTCCATTTCAAGTAAAACGAGACCACCTATTTAGGGGTCTCAATGACTTCAAGCTTAGCCACAACTATTGAGATGTTTTTAGAGCCGTGCTTTCAAAAAAGAAAAGTACAGGCTATGTATTTTCCGGCTTCTATGTGGTATAAGTAAAGCTCTGAGTCATGGTGTAAAGTGGATACTGCCCTACATTACCCCCACCCTCTTTCTGCCCCCTCAGGTTGGCAGCGCAATTACCTCTGACAGGTTTGTACTGTTGGTCTTCTAGATTTCAGCTTAACCACATGTTCAGAGCTCACAAATCAGATGAACTTAGAGGAAGATCAAAGAAATAATCAACAAACCTTTCAATACATTTCAGCATTTCTTAATTTGTATGATCTATTTTTTCTATTGATTCACATGGTCAGTGTCAGAAAGAACTTTGATTACTGTCCAAGAAATACAATCTATAACCATACTATTTCAGCCAGTGTTGCCTATTAAATTGTTCGTGCTTATTGCTTCTGTTTTTCAAAATTAGATTACCTTTGCTGTAATCTAACACTCAGGAATATTTTTCATACTGCTTATTATAATGCTATAATGCAAAATTCAATTATCACATTTATGACTGTTTCTATGATTATTTTATATTTAAAAGACATTTGGGACAAATTTGTACACCGATTATGAAACAATATTTGAAATGCTTTTGAGCAGTACATTTCAAGCAAAGTCATTTAAGCAATAGTACAATAGTACAATAATTCCTAGAGTTCTAGTGTAGGGCTTTCCTTTAATCAAGACTTATTCTTTGAATTGTTAAAGTAGGCAAGAGATTGCTTAAGCTAGACTTGAAATGACAAGCTGAAATACACATCCACCTGTACAAATGATGTTCACCTGGTGGAATATTTAGCCCCTTTTAGCCCCCAGTTGTCCCCAGCCCATGGAGAGACAAATGTATGCTTTTTTACTTAAGAAAGTAATAAATTATTCACTGAAATGTGCAGTTTTACATTTTCCACGTCTTTACGCAAGATAGATATCCTTTGTCCGTTCACTCTGATGGTTTGCTTGCTTAATGATAAGTAATGGCACTAATATGCAATGAGAGCACTCGTGAGTACTTCAGTAAAAATTTCCTCTTAGTTTAGACCAGAGGGATTTGATTTCATTATACACATCTGTGATCTTTAGCCTCTTTCCCTGACACATCCTCCGGTCGAAAGACTAACAAATCCACATGAGTAGAAATCTACCCAAACAGTCAAGCTCTTTTAATATCCTGAAGAAAAAAAAAAGACTCTTTACAGCGCTCTGTAAGTGAGCCCTGCATAGCCTCAATGTGAGACATGCCTTACACGAAAGCACATTCACTTGTAGGGCTATACACACACACACACACACACACACACACACACACCTGATGTCCTCTTCCTCTTTAGACACTTGTCACCACTTTAGAGTCTGCTTTACATCTGTCTGGAGGTTATAAATCTCCAATCTGTGTAAGCAGGGCAAAGCGGAGGGGCTTCTGACAGCTACGCTGTATGTGCAGGATCAACCTCACACAGGCTACATTCACAAAGTCAGTGTTTGGCAACTGTATTTACTGACAGATGTGATTCTAAAACTGCACTTGCAGCTATCAGGAGCAAGTCAAATATTACAGATATGAAAAAATTTTACCAAAGTTGAGCTGTTAAATAATTTTAAGTGGATCAAAAAAGTTGTCCTAAGACAAGAACACATTTTGGTTCTAAGTTTTAGGACAACTTCAATAGATATTTTTGATCCACTTCAAATGTTGACTACAATATACTGACACACACTTTAATGTACTTTGATGTTTACTTTAATCTTATTTTACATTTGTGTTTTTGAAGATTAGCATAGTTTTTGAATAATTAACTATTCAATATCAGATCTTACATGTACACAATTGTGCACATTAATGTAATTATAAAATATGGTGATTTCTATAATAATAAAAAGTTTTATCAAAACATTATCAAATAAATAAATGGAGTCCAATAGAGTTAGACTTTGTCAAATTTGAATGAACCAAAAGCATCTTCCGATGGTAATCTAGTTATTTAAGGAGTGTAGTTTGTAGCATTTGTCTAGTATCCAAACCAAGATCTGTGAACAGTTACAGAAAATGTAAAGAGGTAGTTTAAATTTGAGAATAATCTTTTTTCAGAACTCAGAGTGAGTTTAGTTAGTCTGTATTTTTAGGTTAACTACCACTTTAAGAAAGTGAACATATACCGCATTTTTTCTATTCAAAAGTTTGGATAGGATTTAAAATAAAAAAGGTTTTTTAAATAAATCTCTTATACTCATCAGTACTATATTTATTTACAGCAAATTCAGTAAGAATTAAAAGTAATTATTCTGTATTTTAATACAGTACATTTCAAAATGAAATGTATTCCTGTGATGGCGAAGCTGAATTTTCAGTAGCAATTACTCCAGTCTTCAGTGTCGCATGATTCTTTAGAAATAGAATAATAGTTTAAAAGTTTAAAGTTTAATATTTTATGATATTTTTCAGGCTTTTTGATGAATAGAAAGTTTAAAAGAGCAGCATTTATTTTTAAAAAATTGTAACGCTGCAACAGTCTTTATTGAATAAATGATTTATTCAGTTTTTGCTGAATAAAAGCATTAATTCCATTTTAAAAAAATCTTACAGGACACCAAAAATTTCAACAGTAGCTTAGATAAAATGAAAAAGGAAAATAAGGCAACGCTAACCACCGCCTGTTCTTAAATTCTGTCACATACATGCAGCACATTTGAAAGCACACAAAGACAAAAGCCTGGATTTCTAGTTACTCCCAAGTAAATACCAAAGCATCATAAGCTGTCTGTAAGATAGCCGTCACCTGACTGTGAGCATTTTGCTTGTCTAACCTGAAAAAGCAAACTGTCTGCTGCTTTACGGCAGAAACCCGAGGCTAGTCGTTGACACGTGTTTGGCTGTGAGAGTGACTACATTAGTATCTGTGAGCGTGTGTGCGTGCAGCTCTGGGACAAGAAGGTTAACATTTTCCAGTTGGCCGCTCGGGGGCATGTGTTGAACCCTGCACTTGCGGCCCCTGGTTCTTTTGATGTGGGAGTGGGTGAAACGTTCATGAAACTCAGCTTGTTGACAGAGCGATTCTTAATCAATACAGTGAGTCTTACAATGTGTGTCTGCAAAATGACAGAATTTGCAGTTAATGGCCAGCTTTTAACTCAAAAGTGGCACCATATCATGTCGGCAACATGTTAAGGCATCTAACATCTCAGTTAATAATACACAAATAAGAAGATGTGGTAGGTTTGATCTCTTATCCAACAGATAATCCACAAAAAAATCTGCAAATAAAGCGCAGAAGTTGTGTACACGGTCTGGTGGTCTCATGCTTAAGCATGATATAAGGCTTCCTTTTAAAGCTTTCTCTCATAAGCACGTGTGCGTGAGTTTGTAAGTGTGTGTTTGTGTGTGTGTTCGCATAAGGGGGTGGAGAATTACTGTGCTACGGGGTGATTAGAAAAGTAAGGACCCAAGGGAACCTGTAGGAGTGAATCTGGCTCGAGCCCAGGTAGTTATGCACATCTGCATTACATCTACACACAAACATACACAAACACACATACACACACAAAACAGATCTCAAATTACTCATGCACAGTAATGCTGCGGTTTCCAGAGACGAGTATTTGAACTTGAATAGGTGTTTAACCTCATCCACGTCCAAATGCTTATGTTCAGTGTAGGCTATACATGACAATCCTTTTGTCTTTCAGAATGAATGCAGAAGGTCTACAGTGATGAGAATATGCAGAAACATATTATAAATACATTCGCAAATGCATTTCTGTTGGCATATATATAGGCTCTGTTCCAAAACCTAGTGAGTTTTCTATGAAGGAAGCATTATAAAGCGTTTAAGGCACGCTACCAATCCAAGGACTGTGCCAAAATGTAGGCAGCATGATAATCCTGCCTTCTAAGATAGCTTGTTTTTGCCAAATTCTAAAGTAGCGCCGAAGGTAATTACAAAATGCTCAGCAAAGAAAAATCAATTCAAGATGGTGGACAGTGCAAGATGATCATAGCTGCAAAGTCAAAACATAAAATGAAATGTAAGTGCTTATTATTAATACTTAATTAACACTGAAATTGAATTAAATACGAACACAATTCTATCAAGAACTTCTATCAAGAAGCCTCTATTTTGTAAATGTGCCATTTTCAAATGAGTCCGTGTGGATATAATTAGTAACAGTTAACATAACAATGAGGCTGATGAAAAGTGCTATTTGCATGTAAACATTCCGGGTTGTGATTTCATGCAAAGCTGCATGTCATTTGCTGGGCTCGTTACACATCATAAATGCTGCTTGGCTTGAAAATATAAATCCAGAGCTATTTTGCAACAACCTCTCTGGTTCATGGGCAATCAATGAGGGGTAAAAGGGAGAAGGTGATGAATTACGATACAAGGGCATTTTCTCACAAAACAAAGTGCATATTTTGGCTACTAATGTGTCATTTCTGAGCACACAAAGTCAGCTGGGACTGTTCCAGCAGCGGCTATGGAATACGTGTGACTATTCTTTTAAGAAATGGGTCTTGGGGATCAAGTTTTTTTCCTTGTCAACCTAATTGGAAACATCAGTGATATGGTGGCCGGGGATGTGATGTAAAGGTGGGATGAGTAACCCACGGCCAAGTAAAGTAAGGTCTCCTTGGTGTTCAGTGCTGGAGAAATGATTACAAAAGGGACCATTGTGAAGAGTGAATGTCTACTTTGAAGGGGTGTCCCAATATAAAAATTTGATCATTATTAAAGGCAGCCTAGGCTCACTGGAAATACGTGCCTTTTCATACATTTCTGCAAAACCTAAAAAAACTTACCCATACATAAAGTTTTTTTCCAGTTTCCAGTTTAAATGAACACAGAGGCAGTAAAACTCCCACAATTTTCATTCCATTTCACACAAACGTATGATTTACAGATACATTTTTGATTAACAAAGGCTAATTTTCACACACTTCGTCGCAGAATGTTATGTTATGTTATGACTTTAAAACAATTTTAACATCTTTACTTGATATAAGAGGCAATCCACTAGGATGTTCACTTTGTCTGGTTTTTGAAGCATCAACTTTGGAGGTCTCGTACACTGACATTATATGGATTCATAGAGCAAGATTATTATTTTTTATCTTAATTTGTTTTCATTTGAAGAAAGTCCCACAATATACATGGAGTAAATGGTGATAGAACTGAATATCCTTTTAATTTCCCCTTGGTAATGGATTTCCAAACCTGTATGACTTTCTTTTTTGGTGTCATTATATTATCTTCATTTAGAATCATTCAGTACAAACAGCATTTGCAAAAAAAAAATAAAAAATTTTTCTTTAAGAATATGTAGCAACGTGACTACAGATTTGGCCATATGATAAATGTCATACTATGTTAATTCAAGCTTAAATACTCAAAGAAGCGCCACATACGGCATGCGTAGAAATTCAAAACAAGTTTATTTTTGAATTTGGGTGGTCATTTTTTTCACGTTGGCATTGTTTGATTGTTTGAGGCAACATTGTTGCAAGCGCACCAACTCCCAAGCATTCATCATTGTTCCCTGGAAGGGCTGGCCTTTGCTGCTACCCTCTGGGACGCCACACAGCAGCAAGCATACTGGAAGGCTACACAGAGTGCACAAGAGAGCTGAACCATTTCCCAATTTATGATCTCTCAGCCCTTTAAAGGTTGATTTAATATTTGCCTGAGAGGTTCTGGAAAGCTTCCCGAAAATAAAAAGGAAGAGAGAGAAAAAATAAAACAAAACCAAACAAAAAAAAGGGAGTCAAATGTTGTTTAGCTAACCTTTAATGCACTTGTTGGTGAACTGTGTCCAACAATAAGAAGTATTTATTAGTCTGGGTGAAGTGGAGGGGGACTGACACCGTTCCAATTCAAAGGGGCTTTGCACAGGAGCGAGAGGTCCATCATTAAGCGTAGCTCCTAATGAACCACGTTTCAACACATATTTGCTCCAATGTGATTGGGATGATGTACAGCACGCTGGGTGGGAAGAGGCCCGAATTGCCTTTTCAACTACTCATGAGAGCCAGGTTATATTCGAGTCACTAGAAAAAATAAAGCCGACGAGATGTGGACGCTCGGTGCCAAGGCAAGCTGAAGCTAACGCTGCCAAACCACCTGGATGCGAAAGCACTTTATCTCATGTATGCAATTAAAGAAGTGAAGGCCAGGAGCATTACAGATGCCTCCAAGTTGTCTGAAAACATTTAGTATCCAAACACTGATAAATCACCACTCTTATTTGCCATGTGATTTCATTAAAGGTGACTCATAAAAAGGCCTCCAATGTAGGCTGGATTTACTTAAATGCTGATCCCGTGGATGAGGTTTTGCCCTTCAAGTCTTAGCCTGAAAAGAAAACCAACTTCAAATGATGGCACTTTTGGTTTTGAACGCGCCAAAGTCTGTAACACATGCTCAGTCTTTTCATATGTCTGCCAAATGTGATTAAATGTGTAAAGAACCAAAATGTGTGCTGTAATTCATCTGCAACAAGATGTTCCTGAGAATGTTCTCCATGTATTAAAGAAGCTTATAGACACATTAGAGATAATGGCCATCACTATAGTCCAGGTTTTCTCCTACAGCACTGGCACAGAACACTGAGGATTTTGTTGGCCACCTACAGATCATCCATAAACCGCAGGCTTTGGCCGATGCTATAAATGAAAACTTCTCAGCTCTTTATATCCGGACTTTGAGCCCTGGCCGCTAGAGAGACGGATGTGCCTCCACAGCTGCAGGCCACTTTAAAGCAGCACAGGTTTTCAGGGATGTTTATGAATGTTTTTTGCTGGAGGGACTTTTTTCGGTTTCCCTGCAAACAGGGCAATAATGGACACTTTTGTGTAGTCAGGTAAACGAAGACTCTGATGTCAGCTGAAATATCTGCTAGATAAACAAGGCGATTGCCAGCATGCCCGAGTGGTTTGTTTCATAGATAGCTCAAGTGTAATTTGGGACCAAACAGAGACATTTAGGGCAGCTACCTGAGGGCTTCCGCGTTGACGTCAAGCCACAGGTTATTTTAAGCAGCAGGTCAAAGGTGGCCTGTTTCTTTTACAGAATATTTTGCTCCAACATGGCGAGCTGAAATCCATGTTACAGCGTAAAAGTCTGTTTTTTTTTTTTTTTTTTTTTTTTTACTAATGGACGATGCTAAAAGCCTTCATCATAAATGTGTATAGTGTGTCTGGCGCTGCAGTGGACCTTCAGTGATGTGGTATAGGAAATCAATACGTCCCATTTCTAACTCCAGACTCATTCAGAGAGCAAATAAAAGCTGCTTTAGTGTGGCAACACAATCAATTTGGTTATCTAAATTATAGTAAAATTACTTCTGGAGTGCTGAAGCTTTCTGGATGTAATACAACATTTTTAAAACCATCTAAAATCCTTGGAAAGTTGAAAAATTGGAAATTGGAAAAATGTGCCTGTGGTAGCATTGCTACAAAATTCTGTTTCGCGACACTTTCAAAAACTGAAATGTCAGGGAAGTGGCAGTAAATGTGTTCAGCTTTATCAAAAACAAATGAAATTGAACAAGGAAACTTTTATTAAGTTGCTTGTTGTACGTATTGTGCCAGTTTAGAAAGGTGAAAAGTGCTCTATAATCAGGTTTGAAATTAATGTACCATCTAAGCCTAACCAACAGTGTTTGCATTCGAATGCATTTTCAGCTTAGAAAGTTTGAGCTCTTTTTTTATATCATGACTCACATTTACAAGAAATGTACATTTATCAGAGGCCTCCAAATTGCAAGAGCATATGCTGTACCACGTAAGTTAACTACATAAAAAGCACAAATACATTTGGACCTGGTTATGTGATGCATCAAAATGTATTAATTTACAAATCATGCACTATATATTGATTAATTGTATGTCATATTAAGCTACACTGTAATCATAATTTGTGTAAAAAGGAATAAAAGTTGCCATTTTACTGTCATGATTTAACCGTATATAGATTTTTGGAGTTTAAGCCTGGGTTGCTTAAATCAAGGTACCGTCTATAACAGATTCAAGCATTCTTTAAAAATCACAAAAGGCTGTGTGACAAAATAGCACATGACAACAGCCGCTAAGGCAGGATTGGTCAGTAAGCACATTTCAAGGCGGGTCTTAGTAAGTGTACTTACTAAGTACAGTTTTTACAAAAGCATCATAAAAATGTGTTACTATGAGCTTCCTCAAACGTATGACTAATAAGTGTAAAACGCACATTCTTCCTGTATTTAAACGAAAAAAGAACACTTTAGTATCTCACAGTACAGGTTCTATTTTATAAGGGCAGACGGTTCTTTTTTTGTGCAGTATAGCCGAAGTTAAATCGGGAGCGCATGATGACACAGACAAAGCAGAGAACTGACATGCAAATGTGCAAGAGCCGCCATTACTCATAAAAGATCATTTCAGTTTAAGATGGCTTGGCAAGGGAACTGCTATTAGGAGCACGACTTAGCCAGAGCCTTTCCCGGCCTTGTCAAAAGAAGCTCTTTCTCTGCATCACAAATTCTTCTTAATTTAGAGAGCAATTCACTGCTCATTCATCTTCTGTTCTAATCCAAATACAGATCATGGCACTACCCAAAAATGGCATTCGCTCTTGGCACACCAGGGGTGAGATTATCTCAAGCCTCTGAAGTCACAGTGAGCCTAGGCAGCGACGGATTTTACACTTGCAACTCTGAGGTTTGGGCTCAATTTCTCACATGCTCGACTATGGTATCTTCTTTTCTGGGTGTGACTCTAATTTTAGCTTTGTGCACCTTACATCTTCCTCTTTTTATGCAGTTTCCTGAATAAGGTTTGTATAAGGACACATTGAAAAGCATGCAAAAATGTGTTTGAAGTATGTTATGGTTAACATCCTTAAATTCCGTTTCCCTTGAAAAAAACTGTTTATTAATTATTTAAAAAAAAATATATTTACATTTATATTTAACATGTATTTAAAAACACTATGAACTGAAAATAAACCATTTTTATTTTCTTATTGCAGTGTTTATTATGCATGACTTGTCTGTGCACATTATTAATGTATTATAATGCACCCTTGTAATCTTTTATCAAAATTACTTCCTCTCTTACAATGACATCAGTTGTTTTCTCTGATGATGCGTCTCAAACAACCTGTTTTTGTATGAGAAGCAGTTTCACTTGAATATACAACAAAATAAAGAAAAGACAATTTGTTCTATGTCTTTAAAATTTTTTAATTAAAAAGGATAGTTCACCTAAAAATACTACCTCTCTACTCAAAAATTTAACTATTAACCATTTTTCAAATGACCAAATACAAAGACATGTAGAAACATTCATATAAATTCATGTTTAGAATGTTAAGAAATAATCATTAAAAAATTGGTTTGCATTGGCAAGCTGCTTTTCTTATACATTTTAAAAAAAGATATACAGCAACTAGAAGATCCAAATGAACTTACATTTCAAGACATGCTTTTTAATTATTTCATATTTACACATGCAGTATTTATTGCACACAAGTAAATATTTAACAATTACTTTCCAATATGAATTAAATAAATCGTTTTGAATGTTAATTGATGTAATTTACTTAAAAATTGTTCAGTTATTTTTGTATACACTGATAAAGGATTTCTTTGTTTTATTTTTAAGTGGCACTCCTATTCTGACACAGTAATCTAAATTAACTGCTTATTCGCTAATGCTAAATACTTTTTTTCTTAGCATTATTTTCATTCAAAATGGACATGATCTGTCAAATCAGTCTGATGCGTCAAAAGGTGACACACAGAACAAAGGTACTGCACCAACTGTCGACAACAAACCAAGGTCTAATTTGACTGGGTTAAGTGACCCAATTATAAAGAGAGAGAGTGATGAGAAGAAGAAAAACCCCCGCTATCCCTCTATTGTTTGGTCTCCTGAGTGCCTTTGAGAGAGCTGTGGAGAGAGGAGGACTAAGTATCCATTTAGCGCACAACACCCAGACAGTGCAGGGGAAATAAGCGTGCCTTTCTGTCAGGAGTCAGAACAAGGGATTACATCACTCCAGACTTGAAAGCAGCAGACCCAGACAGCCACTCGATGAGAGACAAAAAGAGAATCTCTAACCAAGAGGAGGATGATGTAACTTGACACATTTATTGTATTCTGAGCACGGGAGGAGCTCAAGGTAATTGCTAGCCAAACGAAAAGCTTGGATATTTATGTTTGGTGACGAGGAACAAAAGAAGCGCCGTTTTAAGTTTAACGACGCATCCTGTCATGCCTTTTATCATATCTGCTGATTAACAACCGCTCTTTTAAGGCAACCGAAAAAAAAGTAAAATAATCAGCACGCTACCTATCTCGCACAGCCAGACCCCAAATCAAATAACGCAGCCAGGGAGACTGATTACCACATGAGAGAGAGAGACCGCCAAAAATAGAGCTTTAATTTCATTAGAAATGAAGAATCGTGTTTCTCAACATCAGCATAGTTTCAAGGCTGTCAGGGGATCTGGGCCGTGGAAAGGATCTGCACGAGTAACTGCCGGCCACATGGAGGTTAGCTGCAGAAATGCCCTATTTCAGCACAATGACGTAATCACTTACAGGCACAAAGGCTTGCTAAGTTCGGTGCGCCCTGACAGACCTGCGCACGGGCCGGACAGGAAGTAAAAGCACACAATAGGAAAGGGCGTGGGCGCACCATCACTCATTGAGAGTAAAAGAGCGGGCAATTGAGTCAATGACTCCTATATACAGACATCAATAATGACTTTGTCATCCTTAAATATCAAGATGCAGTTTGCATAAATGCATTTAGAAGTGGCCCATAAACTGCCGCTGAGTGAATCAGGAGTTATGATTCACAGCTTTAATATGATATAAAGAGGTTAAAGGTAGTCAGTCAGCACTTGAAAGGGAAACATAAACTTTGGAGGGAGTGGGACTGTAAAACTAAAGAGCTGCTTGGAATCCTCAAGGCAATATATAACAATCAACTGATCAATCAAACCATTAAAAAAAATGGTTTAAAAAAATGTGTCCAACTTTCACTGAAGAGAATGAGTAGATGGAAGCACACTTTTAAAATTCAAAAAATGTTTGTAATTTCTCATAATGTCTCTTATGCCAAACTATTTATTTGACAAAAAATAAAGTAAAAACTGTAATATTGTGAAACGGTCTATTATCTAGGCTATTTCTACTTTAATATGTTTTAAAATGTAATTTGTATTTACTCTCAAACCTTTCATAAGGGTCTATATTTTTTAATTAGGATTCATAAATCATGAGTAAATAAGTTTTTTGCATTGTTATAAGGTTTGCTACGATAGGACAATAACAATGGCACATTGTTTTTTAGTAATCTTTAATGAGTAGGACGTTATTTGAAATAGAAATCTTTCGCAACCCTGAATGTCTTCAATCTCACTTTAAATAAAAGTACTACGTCTTTCAAAAACAAAAGCTGACCCCAAACTTTTGAATAGTTTAAAATGAACTATGATATGCTTTGTGAAACATTTACTCAGCTTTTAACAAAAAAAATCTAAACCGTTTGTGCAGGCATTGGCTCAACTTCCTCTTTAGCGTCTTCTCTGTCTTTAACCACAAAAGCAGAAATGGTTCTGCATAGGCTTAAGCAAGCCTGCCAAAGTGGAAGTGAATGCTGATCAGATTCTAATTTTGAAATGTACTTATTCAGCCTTACTGCATCGCTGGAGAACAGGCCGAACCACCTGTCATAGATTACATCCTCTAATGTGCAGGAACAGCCAGACCCAGTGTTTTATGTTCAAAAATGCACACTCCCTAGTTTATGTACATGTGCAGGATTAGGGTGTGTGTGTGTGTGTGTGTGTGTGTGTGTGTGTGTGTGTGTGTGTGTGCGTGCGTGTGGCGTGTTTCCTGAGCTAGTCCCTAAAGAGATCGTGGAGTTACTATGAAGGAAATCAGACGTCTGAGAGCGCTCAAACGTGTTATGTCACTCCAATTCAAAGGGACTGAGCCAGCGCTTGCAAAAGCTGCATTCCACTCTCTCATGTTAATTTCTGGCAGCTGGTGGAGCATGTCAGTGACAGCAGACAGCTAAAATGAAAGAATTAAGGAAGAAATTGTTGCAGAATATGATGAAAAACATCCAAACATTAAGGAGGGGGAATTTCTGGCAAAGACAGGATCTGTCAGGAAGTCGGCTGCAACTGAATGCATCAGAGTTGGCAAAGCACCTCTGGCTCAAACGTATGTTCCATAACCCCAGTCAAACCGCTAACCCGAAATGTTCAGTAATATATTAGAGGAAACAAATCAGAGTCAAGTCCAGAGAGGGCTCCGATCCACATCAGGCACGCCACAGCCCAGCAGCAAGCATAGAGTTCATTCATCTTTTGCAAATGATACACGCTCATGTTTCCTCCTCATTTCCCCTGCACGTGGAAAGCCACTGGGAAAACCAAAGTCCATTGAATGTAAGGGCAGGGCTGTAAGGACGAGACTGTCACTGCGTTCAGGTTAAAAGAAATATGGCTGCTCTGGATTTTATCGCTTTCTATGGCTATTCTGCCAGTAACCACAGCAATATAAAGAACCGCTCAAGATCATCCCCTGAAAATCCTGTTAAAGTGTATACAAAATAAATAAATAAAGTTTCGTATTTGCATTTTACCACAAAGCATAATAACGCACAAGCCAAGAATACACAAAATTCATGTGGAATATGAATCATTATCATGTGAATCACTATGCTGCAACATTAAAGAATTATCTACTTAATCAAAAATACAACTTACAATAAAAACCTGCAATAAATATTCTTTTGTCTATATAAGATACAGTCATTGCTGTTGCTTTTTTTTATTATCTATCTATTCTTTTTCTCGAGGCTGTTCTTGTTCTTATCTGAGGTACAAATGAAAGGTGTAAATGAACACGTAAAAAGTAAAAGCAAAACATATTCTCTTATTTTAGTGTTAACGCTGTTTATGGCATTCTTTTAACCTCTCAAAGCAGCATTAAAACAATTCCAATCAATTTGCTTTTGCGTTCATAATCATTTTAACACACATTAGACCTAAAGGCTTAAAACTGAGGTCAACAGACACTTCTGTGGAATCATGCTGTGATGAAGCATGAAGTGTGAGGCATCCATTTTTTTGAGCATGCAGCTCCAATCTGTGAAAATTATTTCCAGATTGCATCTCTGCAAGTGCCAATGGGCTCGTACCTGCCTGCTGCCCCCAACTGTCCAGCAGCCGCCACTACAGATGGGAACACTAACAGTGACATCATGGCAAACAGGACAATGAACACAAAATGAACATGTTTTATCCATATGCTGGTTAATACCACAATTTCTGAGAATATGAAGCTTTTCTCTCAGGCTTTGGTCATTTTCCTATAGCTTAAAAGCTTGGGGGTTGGTAAGATTTTTTTTTTTATGTTTTTGAAAAATGTCTTGTTCACCGAAGCTGCATTTATTTGATAAAAAAATACAGTAAAACGGTAATATTGTGAAATATTATAAAAATTCAATCAAATCAAGTATTATTTAGTTTAATACATTTTAAAATGGCAATTTATTCCTTTTTTGCTGCTTAATATTTTTTGTGGAAACCATAATAATTTCAAACGCATGATAAAAATAGACTCATTTAAATAAATAAAATTCTACTTGCCCCAAAATTTGAAATGATAGCATATTTGATCTGGGCTATGCTGTATTTTAAAAATTGCACAAATGTAAGCAATCTGCTCTGGACATCATCAGCTCTGTCATAAATCAGTCCCAAAGGCGCTGTAACTATATATAAAATTATGAAGAAGCCAAATATATAAAGTACACTTTTGATAGATGACTCATTTACTTAAAATTATGAATACAATGCAGATTCAGATGGGTCACAAAAGGTTACAAAACCTCCAACCAAATATGATAATATGTTCTAGGAAAACAAAGATGTACGCAGGAGAGAAAAAAAGTCACAAATGAAAAACACAGCCCACTAAAAATGAAAGATCAGAAGGGTTTAAGGAATTTCAAGAAACGGCTGTAATATGTCTCCCAGGAGCAGTGTTTTTCTGAACACATGGGTTTTCTCACAGTAAAACTAGTCATGACACAAAACAGCATAACACTTAAAAGAGTCCAAAAAGCCATATCTTGTTGAAGTGGCTTTAAAATAACTATGATTTGACAGAAGTAGCAGTTAAATGAGAGCCTACATTGACTTTAGCCTGCCAAACAATAAATCAACATAATCTCTATAGGAAAAAAATTCTCACCTCCAACTCTGAATGGGTATTTAAGAAAAAAAACTGGCCTACAATTTGTGTGTGAATTTTTTTTACACATATTATGGCCCTCTTATATTTTCGACCCTCTTCTTGCATTCGGTTATGTGAAGTCCTGTGCAACTGCACTGTGACATTAATCACATGGCCTCCGTCTCCATCCAGACCACTTCAGATTAATTTTTCAGCTGCTCCAGCGCAGCCGTTTCATGGCGTATCAACGGCGTAGAGACCCATCCGCCTCTGCCCTACTTTTGCTGCTCTGTGCGTGACACCACAACCATTTAGAGCACAGTTTTTCGCTAGCAACTCCTCCACCATTTTCAGCTGTCTCATTCCATTTTTCATTCATCCCTTAATTTGCGATGCAGCTCTTTTTCTGAGCCTGTGACTTTCTCCTCACACCCTGCATTATTCACAGTTTCTCAGAAGCTCCAACACCCAGAAGGCCCAGACCTGACTCTTCCATTTCCATATTTCGACTTAAGGACTTATGTTTTACCATTTCAAACACGTCATACTGAGAATACCAATTTGGAGCCTGATGTTAACCTGCAGCCGTGAGGCAGCTGGAAAACAGTTTAAGGTGACGATATGGGGTCTCTGAAGCCCACCGGCCCAGGAAAAGTCTGAATGAATGTAAAAGAGAGGTGGACGTGTGCATCTGAAAGCAGATCTGAGATTATTGAACATACAATATGGCAAATTGTTATGTTAAACAACTGTGTGCAACTTTGGTGTTGCGTTTGACCCCATGCAATTTGCTAAAAATAAAACACTATCAAAAACCATTAATATTTGTTATATAACAAAAAGAATAAAGCCCTTGAAGGAAAAATTTTAGGTGCTATCTAATGAATAAAATCTAAACTAAAAATATCTATGAACCAACTATAAAGAAACTGTAAATTTGAGTAAAATTTGAGTCATAAAATTAATAAAATGTATTTCACATTTTAGAGCTTTACTAAGTACAATATAGATTTTCCGACATTTTTTTCAAAGTGTTGATTTCTGGTAAGTTGATTAAAAAACAAAAAAACAAAAGGTGGGGTCAAGGTTCAAAAATTGTAAAAAAAAAAATTAGGCATTTAGGATATGAAGACATATCCAAATCAACAGAGCAGATGACCTTTGACCCTAGCAACGTTGATTTTGTGTTCTACTTTTATCTTTCATTCCAGGAGATCCAGGCAAGTTAAAAAAATACTAAAGGTGGCAGATTTTACTAACAGCTTGCACCAGTGCAAAACCTCATTGAGTCGTTTAGAAAAACACACTGTAAGGATTACTAAAGATACAAACAATTCTGCACTAAAAAGACATTTGTAGGAGTTTCCCTTTTGATCTATAAATTCATGGGAGCAGAGTATATAAATGAATCACGTATTGCGATTTACTAAGATTTTTTGCTCGTCAATTCACTGGTGTTCTCTGCATTATTTAATGCCCCGAAATAAGCCTTAATGTCTTAAAGCAGGCAATAACTTGCACCATTCTTGGTATGTTGCACTGATTATTACGGAAATGAAATGCGTCTGTGTTCCCCGATGTGCGGATTGTCAGTAAATCACCTGCAGAATGTTTTCCATTCACACTTTTACGAAATTGCACTCCCGTTCACACCAAGCACGAGTATACAGACAGCGATAAAGCTACAGTTCTAAAAATAATTCTCAGTAATAAAGAGTTTAGCTGATGAACGATACAAATGTCAACAGCCAATCGGAATCCATCCTGCTGTCAGGAACTAGAGAATTTAAAGCACCAGATGAACATGTGCTTTGAATAAACAATTTCGTTCGCTGGCAGGGGGTGCCAATATCATTATCTTTATAGTTAGCATTCTTGGTGTGAATGGGACTTAAAGCTAATTTGCGCTGTTTTGTAAACAAGGCCCTTAAATTAAGAAACAGATTCGATTTTGAATTTTGAATGCATTTTTGTCATCTGTCCAATGCAGTTATGCATTAAAGGAACATTTCTTTATTAGGAATGTTAAATCGGTTATGTTTTATTAAAGAAAATAATCAAATGTGAAACAAAGGCAGACTGCAAAACCAAAAGTTATGCTATGTTTTAAGGCCAACATATGTGTGTACAGCATATGTGTTTGCGGCAATGTGGTAATGTACTCACAAGATCCCACATCTCCTTGCAGCTGAAGTATCTGGGGTACTGGCATGGTTAAAACCACTATGTCAAACCGCTCTGGCGTTCCCCCTTTGCGACACACTTCCCAGCCGGTGTCTTTCCGGTGAATGTGAGTGACGTGTCGGTCGTAGAGCACCTCTGCTCCTGCTTAAGTGCAGAGGAGCACATTCAGCAACGTCGCACACAGCAAAAGGAGACGAAAAAAGGAAAAACAGGGAAAGAAAGAATCGCAAAGAAAGTCAGACAGAAAGAAAGGTCAGATTATGTATCGTCGAGAAGTCAATATTGGGTTTAAGGCACATGCAAAGAGTTCCACATGATTTCTGATATAAGAGAGCAATTGTGAAAAGAAACCCAATCCCTGAGTTAGACGGAAAACAGGCTTATGTGAATTAGCACATCGTTTTTTACAAAAGGCATAAGGTGACAGAACAATGTTGACAGCAATATACGATACCATTATCAGAGCAATGGTGATAAATAGAGTGCAAATTCACTTTATACGTAAATCCCTTGTTTTCCTGATCTTTAAATAACCGTGTTGTTTCTCAGTGTTGCTGCACACATTAAAACAGTTCCATCTGACTGCTGCTTTTCGTTCTTTGTTCCAGCACATGCACAGTATCAAAACATCCTGAACTGTTTTTTTAAAGACTGAGATTATTGACTAAGAGTCATGATCTCTGAGTTCATAAATCAGCTTGCACGGTCTGGCCAAATTCTTCTGCGCTCTCTCTAGGAAATCAGACATATTTCTAGAAAGGTAACATTTAGAAGGAACAACAGCTGGATGACTCAGGTCTCGCTGACCCAAAAATAATTTTTTCTGGCAGCACATTTCTGTCATTAAACAGCTGATGAAAAACAGCTGCTTTATGAACAGCGATAAAATCGGTTATTAAATCCGTCTTGCTTCTCCGATTGTGTAAATATATAAAAAGCATTTCTGTGTGAAATTGCCCTGATGGAAAACGCTACAGCAAATGTTATTTTTTGCTATTTTAATACTTGTTTTAAATAAAACGTAGACAATTTATTATAACAAACTGCCTGGCATTTTTTAAATTAAAAATACAGTAAATCCAGTTATATTGTGAAATGCAGTCACAACTTAAATGAACTGTTTTATATTTTAATATAACGTCATTTAATGCATCCTGGCAGAATAAGTACTAATGTCATTACAACAAACAAAAACCTTGGTGACCCCAAACATTTGAAAAGTAGTGTATATCAGTGTGACCTAAAGCTAAAAGAGAAGAAAACAATCTGCTGAAATAGTTAAACACAAATGATCTACCTGACTCTTTGAGGTAGTGTTTGATGATGGAGGACACTCCACGGGGTGTCACATAGTTCACAATTTCTTCTTCCTTTAACATCATGCCTTCAACGGGAGCATTGAGAGGTTTTAAAATGTCTTGTGCTAAGAGTTCTTCATAAAAACTAAAAACATAAAAGAGTATTAGTGACTAAAAGACCCAAATATTTATTTTCACAATATTAAAGTGAAAAATGAGACCGATAATATAACAGATCAGATATAATTCTGAGAAGTAGCCTACCTGCTGTGAATATGAGCGTAGTATGGTGTTGCACTTATATATTGAGCACCAAGATCAACTGTGCATGAAGGATCATTTGGACTTCTGCTTGTGGACATTCGCCCCCCTATGATATTAATGCAAAATATCTTATAAAAAGACATCTATTCAAAATATCACCAGGTCAATATGACCTGTAAAATTATACTTTTTTATTGTAAATAAACAAAACATTTGAATTAAAACATACTATGATTTAGCATCAATGTAAATAAATAAGTGATCAGTAATTACATTATTATTGCACAAACTTCCAAAAACTATTGTACAGTAAATAGTCAAGTAAAGACAATAGAGCAGCTCACTTTGTCACACCTTGCCTATGATACACTGAATTTAACCTGTTTTTGTGTAAATAATATGCAAAACTGCAAATTCGCTGCAATAAATGCTCAACCCCCCTTTTGTGTGTGTGTGTATTTGTGTTTTAATACAGACCAAATACCTGATTTAAAAAATACTAGACCTGCTGGAAAACTTCAATGGTTTTCTTACATAAAACAAGAATCGTTAATCTTATGTTTAACATATCAGATATTTTCTATGTATGTTGATCAATATTTTTAATGTAAAGAGATGCCTAAATTTAACCTGTTCTTTGTATAAAACTTGCATTAAACTGCTCAATATTAAATACTTTTCAGTTGAGTTTGTCAAGTTTTGATGAAATTGACTTTAACAAATCTCTCAGGCTTAATTAAAATATATTTGTTACGAATGTTTTTTTTTTTATGTACAAATCATGCTTAAAGCCAGTAAGCTCTGGAATTTTGTGTTGTTGTTTTTTATTCCAATCACAATTTTACCTATAATTAGCAAAATTGCATTATTTAATACTTAAAAAAACAGGTGTTGCACTTTGAAAGGGTCGCTATTTTATTTTTTGTTATCAATGTGGGCGTGTCCTGTCAATCATAGGACAAAGTTCAGTTACCTTCAGGTTGGTTACCGTGCATTGAAATACAATAAAGACCTACTCATTTTGTCCTTTCGGTCGAAGAGTCAATACGGAATATAACCTCGAAAGCTTTCTTATAATAAAGCTTTTATCTAGTGCCCTATATGCTTATTTTCTGCTCACCTTCTTTCTTTATAGATCAGCAGGTCATCGGTTTACGAAAGCGTTTTGACTTTTGACCGTTATAATGAAAGGCGGTTTGTTTTGTATACCACTAATTCAAGTTAAAGATTCTAGTTAAAGACACCCTCCACTCAACAAAGTGTTTCACATCAGTACATAAATACAAACATTCTATGAAAGAAAACAGATAAGATGCTAACCTGCACCCCGAGATTTGTCCCACACAACTATATTTACTTTGTTTGGCAGCTGCCTTCGCAGCAGACAGGCACATAAACTGCCAGTAAGTCCAGCACCAACTATTAGAACTCGAGACATTTTTATAAAAGGTAAAATAACAACGCTATCTTGCTCGTTCGACGATCACGTTCGATTAGCACCCTGTCCCTTTAAGAATTACGAAAGTCTGAAACGTTTGAGTTGGCCAACCAAAACATTCACTTCGTTTTTAAATATGTGACTGATGTGTATGCGCACACAAAAAACAATAATATTTTTATATAAGTCGTAAATATACAGGTTTTTACAGGTACGTTGAAGACAAAGTAGGAAGTCAAATGTATTTATAAATTCTTTGTTGCATTTACAGCAATTTTAAATAATTTATTATTATAACCTGCAATTGTCGCAGTGACCAGTGCAATGCACAAGTTATAATTTTTCTAAAAACAATATAATCTCGCTAAAAACGAGAAGTTAAAGTAAGCAAATGACGAAGTCATGTTGACAAACATTTGAGTAACAATGGTGCAAAGCAGGAAGAAAGCAGCTATTGGCGCTTCATAAATGAATCGCACTTCTTAGGAGGGCGACTGATTGATTAAAGGCGTTCAAGAACAGTGATCAGGTCATGATGTCATTGTCAGCTGATGTTAAAGCATTTTCGTTGCTATCAGTGTGGTCGACTGAGGCTGCTCACTTTTGATTCCAGTACGCTGCTATGGAAGTTGGGTGAGTTTCCCCACAGATATTCGGTGCTTATGACCATTTAATAAACATCCAGCTCAAGACGATCATGCTTATTAATGTGATGTAAGGAGCTACTGTGTAATTGCAGCGATTAATACTTTTTGTCTTTGCGCAGACTGACTTTCGTGCGGTTGTTATTATGTACATAATACATTGGCTGGCGTTACCTGTCATTCAAAACCATTCCGGTGTGCAACGTGAACTGCCTTCGTTTTGCGAAAACTCGGGGTTGTAAAATGAAACATTTAAACCTCGATTTAACAACAATGTGCGTAAATACAATATAGACCACTGTCTATTTAATTTACAGTATTTTTGGTGGCGTGAAATGTTTAAATTATTATCATTTTCCTATTTTTGCATTTGGTTTGGCTCTCATGTAGCCTAATGAAGTACAGCAGTGATGTTCAGCAATGTTTGTCTTGCAGCTTATTTTATCTAAACAAACAAAGCTTTAGATAGGTTGACCTTGTATTTTCACGTATCCTTACTTTACAGTCACGTGTTACACGTTGAGCAACTCTAAACAATCTATTGAAGGCTGTTGACGATTAGCATAGATTTTTAACACGGGTTTATTTAGGTGTTAATTCACTGTTTGTGAATGTTTGACAGAAAGATGTCGTGGCTGGTGTTATCACTGGTACTGCTTGCATTTGGGCTGGTTCAGTGCAGGCCACCTGTTGAGGACAAGACAGGACTGGACCCTGAAGTAAATATGAACATCGTAAGTAGCCGGCGGTTACACATAACATGTACTAAGTTGCAATGAGTGCTCTTTATTGCTGTCCAGCAAATTATCAATGAACGCTAAAACGCCAGCGAATAAATTCAGGTAAATTGGGTCACATTTGCTATTTATTGCAATGATATCCCATGAGGACAATACTGTTCATACGCTATGGGTACAATACTGTTTACTTTCTGAAAATGAAGTCACTGAATTGTAATATAGTGTGAATAATGAGCTCGAGCTTAAAGTAGAAAAACATTTGATTCGGAGACCCCAGCTAAGAAAAAATATGCAATTTGGTGCGAATGTTATTATTTATATGTCCAAAAATAAGATGAAATTCTGATAGCTTGTAATGTAGGGATGTTTATAACAGCATAATGAGGTGTAGACAAAAATATTAATTATTCTAGCTTTAACTACTTTAGCTAACCATATAAATGTAATGCCTTATTAAGTCACATGCTCTAAAGAGAAGTGGATTCATTAGTTGGCCTAAGAAAATACATTTTGCCCTTTGCCTTCCCATGATTCATTGTGGCTCTTGGAAGCTGAATGCAGAAGACATCATCATGTTATCACTTGTAAAAGTGAAGTGAAATGTAAATACTAAAATACAATGTATTTGAAATACATTTACATATTTACCTGGATGTGCTTAATAAAGATGCCCTGCAGTTGTACGTTCGGTATACTTAAAATCTGCTGAATTGGAAAAACTAATTTTGGGCTTAATGCAATTTAATCGGTCAGAAGTAGCGTTGAAGTATTTAATTGTGCTGAAGCGGCACTAATAAAAGTATACTTCAGGAACACTTTAAATAGCTTGCATTTAAAGACTGATATTTGAAATCATGCAATCTTATAAATTGGGATATTACACATTTAAGGCTTAATGTCAAGAAATGTAAAAAAAAAAAAAAAGCTATGTGCAATAAAGAAATAATTTTAATAATAATTTTATATAAGTCTTAAGTGAGATAAAAAATGTTAAGAAAAATTAACTGCAATGTGCAATAAATAAATTATTGTATATAATCTTACTTATAAATATGTTATGTTAGCAGTAAAGTTAGTATGGAATAAATGTGTGAATAATGACATTTATGTATTTATTTTTTTACTAGGATAAGATCTTGGTTCATAAGTATTTAAAAAAATTAATTTCAGCATGTGAAACAGGGAAGAGAAACATAATTTACCAGTTCGGCTATTTTTATTTTTCATAACTGACATTAGACAGATTTATGTAACATTTTCTCACGGACTCGGAAAGGAAACTGTACGCTAAATGACATTTGTGCACTTTCATGTGTGGTTAGATATGAAACAAGATGACTCGGTTTAAATAATGATATCTCATAATCATTGTTTGACAATTTGCACAGGTCAAGTAACCATTTGCAGAAATGCTGATAAGACAGTGATTTGTTGGTTTTAATACAATAACCGGTTTTTATATACACATTTCACCTACTTGCTTTCCCGAGGAGGCTATTGAGCTTGCAAAATTTGTCAATTGGGCTTAAAAGAATAGTTTACCTAAATATCTAAAATCTGTTTTATTTTTAGATTTGATCTTGATAGGACAATTAAAAAACAAACAAACAAAAAAAAAACCCAGAATTTTTATTACTTCCCTTCAAAGTGATGATATAACAGAAGTAGCAACAGACATTTGGATTGTGATGTGTATAAAGGAATATTAGAAAAGGAAACATTTTGTTTTATACATCAGTAGTTGATTGGATGGAGGCAGGTCTGAATGCGAGCTTGCAGGCAATTGAAAGTAATTGGAATGGTACTGAATGGTGAAGATGTACTGGTGGACTAAATATATAAAAATAATAATATGTGAAGTGTTTAATACCTATTTGTTAAATGGATAGTTTGTATGCAATGTATGGACATGGGTATGTTGCTTATGTTCAGATCAAAGCATAAAGAACCTATCCACATACATACGTTGCATACGTTGTTTATGTATGTGATACTCTCCAAAATGGCACTATAGGGTGATGCAGGGAGACAAATTGTTGAATAAAACCAATATTTTTTGTTTTCTTTAGAATGACGCAGGTGAGAAAATAATGATAGATTTTTCACTTTTGGGTAAACTATTACTGTAAGTCTATCTTGAACTACTAAAAAGTGAATGAATGAATGATGTAGAAATGAGCTCAGAGCCGTAACGAATTGCTTACTTATAGTTCTATCCGAATTTTTATGATTTGGAGCATCGATTTGCTCTTGGTGGCAGGGAAACTATATTATATTCTTTATAATGAGGCTGTGAAGTTGTCCGTGTTTTCAGTAGTTGGTCGCATTTTGCATTTCATCAGACTTTCCTCTTGCATTTTCATTCTGCAGAAGTGCACAAAATATTTCTTGTTTCCAACACATACTATTTCTGTATAAAGAAAAGAGAGAGAGAGAGAGAGAGAGAGAGAAGCACATCCCCCCAGTGCTTACTCTCCCCATAATGTGTGTTGAGCCAGCAGTGGGTTTATCCTTAAGTGGCCTAAAGTAGAATGAGCAGACAGAAGACCCAGGGGGAGTGGGAAATTGCAGAGCCTTTAATTATGCATGGGGAGATTGCATGGCAGGCCTGGAACCAACAAGCTCACACAGTTTCTTTGAAGTCTCTGATTATAATTTATCTCATATCTGGAGGAGGAGGAGGAGCGGTGTGACACCATACAGCTGAAATAATTGTGCTCTTGAAAAGACAAATGACTAAAACTAAGAATTTAAGCTGAACTGGTGTTTTCTATTTTCATTATATTTAGAAATACTGCCACGTTGATGACATTTATTGTAGACCTTAGCAAAGAAGAAATGTAGCTATTCTTAAAAAAAACCTTATGCCTTTTATTTCTTCTTCAAATGGATGACATTGTACCGCTTTCGTCAGAATAGAACAATGCTCGTGCTATTTTGAAGTGTTGTATTGTCTAAAGAGAGAACAAATGTTTGCGCGGTCCTATTTCATTTCATTTATCTTACATGGAGGTGTGTTTTTATTGATTTCTCCATGCTGTCATGCATCTCGTAGACTTTGCCCATTGCTCACCGTTGTGTTTTTCTCTCGTAGAGTGAGATCATCAGACACTGGGGCTACCCAGCTGAAGAATTTGAAGTGGTCACTGAGGATGGGTACATCCTGAGCATCAATCGAATCCCACACGGGGTCAAAAACAAGGATGGACAAGGTAAAGGTCTGAATTGGCGTGGCAAAAGAGTTGAATGAGCCCATTCATGCTTCTCTTTGGGTTATTCTAAATTATTAAACATGGGAGCTTTTTGTCCTCACTGAAGTGGCCTTCTGAATGTCTGTGAGATGAACTCTGAATTCTCACATTCATTGGTTCATTGTGAAGCCGTTATGAAACATACCCTGTCACATGAACTCACTGGGTGAGATGTTCACCTCTGAACCTTAACATCTTAACATCCCGTGGTTTTTAATAGTCACACAGAACTTTAAAAAGGGTAGAGAAGTGGTTTTAGATGAGTCAGTCTCGAATGGAGGAGGACCTCCTGTAGCACGCTCGTATAACACAACCCACACATAGGGTTCTCTTCTCATGAATATCAAGATCTCATGACCTCTCATGATGGTGTGAGGTTATTAGAAGATCCTGTTTCATATATTGATTAAGTGAGTGGGTTTTTTTTCTTGTTTTGTACTTTGGAGAGATATGATTTTAAAATAGTTAAGAATCTGATGGGATATAAATTGTCAATTGTAAAAGCTGAAAATATGGTTTATATATATTTGGAGTATGTATATATATATATATATATATATGACTTTAAAATGTTGTGATGCTTAATTTATGCGTGGGATGTAATACACTTGATTAGTTGAGGGTTTCATTTTTAATTCAATTTATTTTTTGCACGTATCAGTAAGTATTATAGCAGGTGTCTACCAGCTATGACATTATCAGCTGGAAAACAAAGGAATCTCTGTGATGATAAATCAGGCTGAAATCGGTTCAGTTCAGATGAGTGTTATTGTGGTGTTAATGTTCTCTGCCCTGTACAATAGTGCTCCTGGAATCAGTATTCAGTTTGATATTTAGCGCTCCCCATATTTCATTAATGAGCAGAGAGATCTCTAAAGCTCATGCTCTCACACTAATCTCGCCAGGGACGCCACTGGAGCGGAAAACCAATTCAACAGCCATACATCAGCTTCCACTCTCCCTCGCTGTGCTAACACAATGTCTCATGTTTTTCTAAATGAGAATACATTTCCCTGACACAAATCCCTCTGCTGGAGGATTTGAGGGCCTTTGAGAAACTTTGGCCTTGCGCATCTTTGCTTTTCACTCATTGCATTAGATTAAGAGCGTTGTTTGGCTGCGTTCTTGTGTTTGACCTTCAGAATAAAATTGGCTTATGCAAATGAACGTGTGGAAATCTGTTCGGTACATTTATAACCGCACTTAATCAGGAAGACTGGGAATTTTGAAGACCACGTTAACAAGACAAACCCTGTGAGCCGTTTTTCTTTTACGGTGATCTTAAAGCTGCGCGTGCTAAGAGCTGGTAAACGTTAATAATAAATTCAGATATATGATAAATAAGTAAAGAGCCGCCGAGCTGTTTGTTTTTAGCGGGTGGCTGGTGCTGAGTGGTGTGATGTTGGGTTTGAAAAGCACTGAAGCTCTGAGGTGGCGCACGGGATATGCAACTCATTTCCTGCTGTCCCAGTTCTCCAAGTCACACGAGACACTGCGCTGCTTGGCGCGAAAGAACACCAAGGAATGACAGCACTTTTTTAGAACCATGTGGGGTTTTCTCACCTGAGAAAATGAGAAAACACTCCCATTTGTTTCACCTGATCTAGTAATTTAGTAAAATACTTTAAAAATGCAATCCATACAAGCAAATTACTTTAGTACTTTAACTCTTCTGTAACAATTTTAGAGTTAAAATCATTTGTTGTTTTAATATCAAGTAATTATTTGATTTTTGTCGATTCTAGTGTGTTTGTAATTAGATAAAATTGTCTTTTTCCTTTTTAATTGCTCCACTCATAATTAATATTAGAAAAGCTTTGGTGGTTCATCAAACAATTAGAAACAGAAAAAAGAAAACAAATAAAGAGACAAACCTGCAGGTACACCTCATCAGATACACTGAGTTTTATGTGAAGGCAGGATTAACATTAATCGATTATATTTGTAAAAACTAGTTTTTACATTGAAAAATATTTTTAAAATTAAAATAATATCTCAAATGTGTTCAGTCATTTAAATCAAAGTTTTCCTGAAAATATAACATTTCTCATTTTAAGTTGAAATTTCTCACAATCATACTCAACCGAAACAAACTGATTAATACATGAGGTTTGAAGCAGTGATTTCCTATGAACTTCATTTCCCATAAAACCAGTCTCACTCATTGTGCAACTGCTCTCCTGGGATTATTCTGCAGTTATGTAAAATAGAAAGTCTTCCAAAGTCTTGCTGTGCGAGTTGCAGGGTTAAAGGGGGTAGAAGGAATGGCTGGTATGAAGTCAAACAATGCTATCAGCTCAAGGTCTGTTTGTGCTACTAAGAGGACCAGCTCACATCCTGTTTCTGACAGATATTCACGATAAAGGTCCCAAAAAAGACAGGATGGCATTATCAGCGTAAAGCTAATGCACATACTCCCTCTGCTGGCCAAACATGTAATAAAAAATGCATTGAAGTAAATTTCATTCAATTTACAATTTCCATTGAAAGATTTTGATCTCTTTATTTATATTTCAGAAGCCAAGCCTGTAGTGTTCCTTCAACATGGACTTCTCGCTGCTGGAAGTAACTGGGTGACAAACCTGCCCAACACGAGCCTGGGTTTCCTGCTAGCCGACGCTGGGTTTGATGTGTGGATAGGCAACAGCCGTGGGAACACCTGGTCTAGAAAACACATCAACCTTGACCCTAAACAGAAAGAATACTGGGAGTTCAGGTACTAGAACAGCATTTTTTGGAAAGCGGTTTAGCGCGTGGTTTAAACTGTGTCACCAAACACCAACCTTTCTACTTGTTAAATATTTATAAATATATATTAAATGCATATTTTTGTATATACAATTCACAAGTCTCACGAAAAGCAAATTTATGTCATCCAAAAATACAGTAAAATTGTTAAAATACAATCACAATTTAAAACAAGTTTTTTTAAATATAGATGTTTATAAATGTAATTTATTACTGTGATTAAAGCCATTTTTTTGCACCAGCACTCTAGTCTTCAGTGTCACAGGAAACTTCGTTATAATATAATGATTTGGTACTCTAAAATATTGTCTTATTATCAGTTTTGTCAAACATTTATGCTGCTTTATATTTTTGTGTGAACTGATGCATTTTTTTCAGTTCTAAGGAGCAATTTATTTATTAAAAGTGTTTTTTTTGTATTTATTCAAGCATTCAATTCCTTTTTTTTTTTTTTTTTTTTTAGCGGATACTTGTGTGCGGAACTTGAAAACTTGTCACACTGAAAAACTTGACATTACTCTTTTTCTTGCCTTGTAAGCTTTGGTATTTCCTTCAAGGAAATGCAGATCTACTTCTCATTTCTGGTATTCTCTGTTAGATTAATAAAATGTCAGCCAGAATACTGAACTAATATATATATGTATTTGTTCTTTCTCTGTTGTTTGTGTGTGTGTGTGTGGACCAGTCATGATGAACTGGCTAAGAAGGATCTTCCTGCAGTGATAAACTTCATTACAAACACCACTGGCCAGGAGAAACTCTTTTATGTGGGCCATTCCCAGGGAACCACTATAGGTATCACACGTTCTCTGAGCATTTTATAGTGATTCATTATTTTTATGTTATTCAACAAATCGCTGGTCTACAAAATATTCTCAGAGATATGTTGTGCATTATGCATCTTCTCACACTGACAGTAGGCAAATGCATTATCATACACGTTATCATGCGGGAACATAACACAGCAGCTACAGTTCTTCACACTTTTTGCCTATGCATGATGTGATTCCGACCCCTATATATTTTTATATTAATATTACATTTTATATTACATTATATATTTATTTGTTCTTGAAATGTTAATGCGTAACGTCCTATTCTTGCTTCTCAGCGTTCATCGCTTTCTCCACAATGCCGGAACTGGCCAGCAAAATCAAGATGTTCTTTGCTTTGGCTCCTGTTGCCACAGTGGGGCTGACCAAGAGCCCCATGACCAAATTGTCTGTTATTCCAGAATTTCTCATTTGGGTGAGCATTTTGTTTGTAACACTATACTATAGCTCTGTTCCAGAAACTAGAAAACTACCCTATTGCCTGTAGTCAGCAGCCATCTAAGGATTTGTCCTTTAAAAGAAAGGGTTTGGAACACTCTGCTTAAGCAGCAGTGCTCTCGATAGATTTGTATAGTTTGACAGCTTGCAGCATAAAGAAATAAAGCGAAAATACAAATCTTTCAAAGAATTATGTTCTGCTCTCCAAGCCTGCATTCATTTTATCCAAAATACAGCAAAACCAGTAACATCGCAGAATACGTTTACTATTTAAAATAATAGTTTTCTATCTGAATATACTTAAAATGTAAATGAATCCTGTAATTTTCAGTAATCATTTTAGTATTTTGATTTGCTGCTTAAAAACATTATGATGAAACAGTTTATTCCAGGTTTCTTAAATTTATAGAAAGCCCGGAACAGCATTAATCTGAAATAAAAATATTTTGTGACATTATAAATGCTTTCATCACTTTCGATCGATTTAGTGCATCCTTACCAAATAAAAAAAAAAGATAAAAAATATTTGACTGATAGTGTGTATATGTACTACTTATATTCTTTACATGCATTGCTTCCATGTATAGCCTCTGTCCGTCAGTTCACTAGGTTTTGAAACAGAACATATAACCTCTATTTACATAATGTTTTTACACATTTAAAAATATCACGTTATTCAATATATATATATATATATATTTTTTTTCTGGTATTAGTATTAGTAGTGATGACATCACAGTAATCAGTAAAAAAGTTTTCCTTACAATTGAAGGTCATGGAAGTGGGTTTGTTTTTAATGTTATATACACCCTTGATGATAATTTATCAGAGTCATGTATTATTATTTATTTTCCATTCGTAGGATCTCTTTGGACGAAAGGACTTCTTTCCTCAGAATGAGTTGATTAAGTTTTTTGCCACCGAGTTCTGCAGCAGAAAGCCTTTAAGCGTGCTCTGCGGGAACGTCTTCTTTCTTCTCTGTGGTTTTGATGAGAAGAACCTGAACATGGTATAGCGCTCCCTTTGTTAAATCATGCTTTTTTTTTTTAATATCAGTGAATTTGAGAATGTTCCTTCATGAGTTCATCTCTCTTTTAGAGCCGAACACCTGTGTACACAACACACTGCCCAGCCGGAACCTCAGTCCAGAACATGGTTCATTGGGCTCAGGTAAAAAAAAAAAAAAAAAAAAAAAGCGAAACAGCAACAACAAAAAAACCCCTAAGAGCTCACAGCTTCTATGTGACATCTTACTAAATGTCCCTCTCCACCTGCAATACATTTTAACACACCCCCACATTATTTCCTCAAAACGTGTGAAAGCACAACCACTAGAAGTTGCAACAGTTCCTTACTCCGTCTCAGGGTAAAATGAAGCATAGTGGTAAGGCAAAATGTGTGACGTTTTTCTGAACCTGCTCGACCACATTGCCTTGCATGTGTTCTAAAATGCACACGCATACATGTCTATTTTTTTTATCGTTACCACTGTTAGGGAATTTTGTAAATGGACAGGACTCCATTGTGAACAGCCTTTGTAGACATGGCAAAGATTAATTCAGTAAGACCGTAGTTCTATGTTTCTTGTAAAGATAATGAAATGCAGACCACACCTTACCCTGGATGTCTTCGGGCTGGTTCACACTGCCCCACCAAACACCAACTTACAGAAATAACTCAAGACATTGTAAAGATATCTTTTGGATTTATGGTACGAAACAACTGCCAAGTTCACACTGATCCTAGAAACACCAGCATGGTGCAATTAAAACCACACAAAGACTGCTCTTTTTTTACAAAAGGCACCATCAAACAGCTTATCATTGTACTTCATGATTTTGCCGGTTCTTAAATAGATTTCTTGTATTTTTTTTTATACAGGCCGTGAAATCCAGTAAGCTTACGGCATATGATTATGGAAAAGCTGGAAATATGGCACATTATAATCAGGTAACGACACGAGGATGATTAAACGATGACATAATTTCCCTTTAAGCGATTTTCACAACTATACTAACTTATAGTAACTTATACTAACTATACTAAATCCTGTCTCTGGTGAGGATGAACGCGTCACTCTGAGAATCAGTAGTGTTAAAGTCTGTTCCTGCTTCTCCCCTATCAGTCGACCCCTCCCCTGTACAACGTGCGGGACATGACGGTACCCACAGCCTTGTGGTCTGGCGGGCAGGATACTCTGGCAGATCCTCAGGACGTGGCACTACTACTAACACAGATACCCAAATTGGTGTACCACCGTGACATTAAGCACTGGGAACATCTGGACTTCATCTGGGGTTTGGATGCCCCGCAAGAGATGTACAACAAAATTATCGCAATGATGAGGGAGAACGTGTGAAGAAACATTTTGTTTGAGCTGTAGGTTTTATCAGCAGTTTTTAACATTCCTTGAGCTAATACTTTCGTACCTCTTTATTTGTTCTTTCTGTAAGCAGATGAACCCGTTTGTTTGAGGTGCGGGTAATCGAATCTGCAATTTGCGAATGTAAATTTGATATTGGAAACTGAATTAAGCCTTCAAGCCATTACCCAGAGACTTTTGCGCTCATGATCAGGGGTTGCCTTTTAATGTCTTTTACAAGGACATGCACTTGTTTAATGTGTTTTTTTAACTTTAGCTTTTACTAACCACTACATCCTCAATCTCAATATACTGTAGCATTTCATGACCCGTCTTATCGCCTTGTCATTTAAATCGACTGATTTTTGTAAAACATGACTAGAAATAAACATCCACCGAAGAAAAAAAAAAAGAAAACTTCACTTAGTGAGAGGTTTTACTTTTAAACCAACAATTTGACACAATCCAAATCTTACAGTGATTAAAAAAAACTAACACTTTAAAAACTGAATATACATACATTAAATTAGCAGTATACAATATGAAGAATATCAACAACACAAATACGCTCTAGTCAAATATGCTATATAATATATAATATAATATAATATATTAATTATAACAAGGTGCGGTTCAAAGTGTAGATATTGTGATAACTGGTGAAAACCCAATCTTATACTCAGCTTGAGTGAATTGTAAAGGACCCCACATGAAACGGTCTTCTTCTCCCATGTCCTCTATTAATACTCACATTGATTTGGTTAACATTGTAACAATTTTGTGGAATTGTAGTCTCCTTGCAATATCTAGCGGGGTTTCGTGATTCTGTAAAGGAGACACAACGTCACACAATGTGGTTAACAGAGAGTAAAGAGTAAACTAAATTATCGTTTCACGTCACAGATCAACACCAGTTTCAAATCCTGTCGATCTCTGCCTAACGTAACTTCTCAAAAACGCTTACTTTCGGTGACATTTATCATTCACTTACAAAATGTCTTGAGTTCCGACATCAAGAGAATGATTTGCTTTCTTCATTTTCACCTTATCAACCGTGTGGAGTTTAAAAGTTACGTGCTATAAAATAACTTACTTTGTTCTGTACCGAAACATCTGCATTTTTCTCCAACAACAGTGGAATGATTCTTTGACTTTTTCTTTGGCATGCATAGTGAAGTCCAGTGTTCCCCTTCTGAAAAAAGCAAAGCTGCACAAATTATACTATGAACATCCTTTTAAGCATGATAATTGTCTCTTAATTACATAATTTCCCATAATAATAATAAACAAACATGATGAGTGTTGTACTTACATAGTCTACAGCATTTACTTCCACCTTAGCGGCCAACAGAAGCTCCATCAATTTTACATTTTTCCTTTGCTTCTCTTCCTTTTGAGAGATAAAATGTACAATGCTTTAATATTGTCTAATTAAACACATTTAGATCAGTCAGATTAAATTAAAGTCAGATTACATAAATGATAGATAGGAACGCATTTAAAACGCCACAAAACACTTTCAATTCCTAAAAACTAATCTCAGAAAAAATTCCTGATCTTTTTCAGAAAGAAACTATGACTGAGTGATATCCGACATACCATTATAAGATAACCAATTAACAAGATAGGCATTAATATGGCAATCATCAAGTAGTCCAGGAAGGAAAATGTTCTTCTCGTGGCATAGTGCAAACAGGTTCTTTCTTTCTAAAAGGAAGGACATACACACGAATATGTTTAAACAAGCAAGCCGACTGCACAAAATAAACAATCATTAATTAAACGTACCACAGGGTGAGTCAAGAAAACATTGTGCATTAAAATGAATCATTGTGACTCACATCAATACAGCAGCATTACAAACCAGGATTCAAACACAATTTGTGTTTATGCAATACCTTATTTCTAATAGACACATTTGCATTGCAATCTAGAAGGTATTTGACAGTCCTGAGGTTTCCCCGTCTACAGGCCGCTATGATTGGCGTGTCTCCTGTTCCTTCATCTTGAACGTTTACATTTCTGGGATCAGCTGAGATCAGTTTTTGCAAATTGTGGATGTCATCATCATACGCTGCCTGACACATTGGCTGTGGAACGAAAGTAGGACAAAATACGATTACAAATAAGCACATACAACATACATCTTATGTCTAATACATTAATTAACAGTAAAACAATTAAAGGAGGCAAGTCATTTTTGAGATCAGATGAGCAAAACAGGTTCGGTGACATCCCAAGCATGACAGTTAGATATCACAAACACACCCTTTCCAAATATAAAATTACAGCCAAACCCACCCCCAAATGTTATGTTTCATTTACATAAACACTGTATATGAAAATGTATTTAAGCAGTTCTGTATTTTTTTTAAAAATTCTCTAGGACAATGTGAAACTGTATTGTCTGTGAACCTGTGTTAAACTCCGAAAAGAGAAAGTGTTTGGCACTGGCACGTTACAAATGTTAAAATAATCCAAATTTTACTCAGTAGAAAAACACGTTGACACAGAATTGAGATATGACGAACAAAAGCCATTAAGCTGTTAGAGATTAAATTGAGCATAACACGATCAGTCGATTATCACAATCATCATCAGTTACTTGAGCCAAGTCAGTAGTTTTCTAAAGAAAGTAAAATCACAACACGTGTCAAAGGACTTACTCACCTCTGAGTACAAGATTCCCATTTGGCTGCTTCTGTCCCTAAAGGGAAACGAAATGAAACTAGTAAATCCTTATTGCAGACTCTGAAATGATAAAACTAAGAGCTCTTTGCTAACTTGTTTGCTTCCTACCTTGCGCACGGTGTGAAACATCGCTTCAGAGAAGGGTGTGGTCATGTAACAATGACGCATACGTCATGACGCAATCAGTGCCGTTCAGGTGTGTAGCGGTTTATTCCCGTCAGTTAACATACATAATACTCATTTCCTCTCAACAGAACATTGAATAGACTGACTAACATGCTAGCCTTAACTGGTATAATGAAAACAGTTCCTTAAGTAAGAAGAACAGCATTTCTTAGCTTATTATTGTTGCTGTAGCAGTAAACGGAAATTCAAAGCATTCTACTGGAAGTCACTCACTGCTATGGTGCCATCCATGGAGAAGCAAAGAAAAAGGTCTATAGCACAGTATTATGAAATTGCAGTTATTGCGGCAGCCCTACATTTAATTGACTGAATCATGCAGTGAAAGAACCCAGACGGTAAGCGATTGTGGGTCACTTCAGGCAAAGATGCGGCAGTGCTGGCCTTCTTATGGCCCAGATAAAATGGATGTTAACCTAAAGTGGCTTATACGTAAAATAACAAAAATATATCAAATCACATGGGGGCCTTTTTAGGCAAAGATTCAATGCTCACAGTAATATGTCATCTGAATATGAACCTAAATTGGCCCATCTGGCAAATAGTGGTTATGGCCGAAATATCAAATAACAAATAATGGGCCACCTTCGGCAAAAATGCAGCACAACAGACAAGGTCTAATCTTGGTATAAACCAAATGTGGTTCTCACATGTGGCAGCAAATGTGTCCCAGCTGTAATAAGACACATCCGGGACACTTTTGGCAAAAACATGGCACAGTAAGCACTGGTTCATCTGGGTGTGAGTCTGAAGTGGCCCACATATGATGAAGCAAATGCGGCCCAGCTGTAATAAGATGCACCCGGGTCAGTTTTGGTAAAGATATGGCACAATAAGCACTGGCTAATGTGGCTGTGAGCCTAAGCTGTCCTACATTTGGCATGGCAAATATGCCCCAGACAGGAATCATTGTTGGCCCAGATCCGGCCCACATGTGGCCCAAATGGATTTCACACACACCAGATGTGGGCACTATCTGAGCCTGCAAAAGTTTCTGGGTGATTACTTTGAGTTTTTTGATCTTACATCTATGTGACTTAAATGTTGCTTTACTACATTGTATTTGGTTTTAGCCTTGTTGGATTAAAGACATATGATCTGTAAACTTTCATCTTCATCATGTGGTCTTTAATACAGTGAAGTCGTGACACTTACAGACTGTAGGCCGAGTCTGAGTGAGAAGCATTTAGATTCAAACTTGTGAAAGACTTATTTTAAAAAACTGGAACATGCCTTTGAATATTTATCTGTGACATTTGAATTGCTGTTTTGGCAAAACCTGGGTCAGGAACTTAATTTTAACATTCTGGAGGGGCTTTCTCTTTAAATTTGTTAGGTACTGTTAAAGCATAACTCACTTAAGGCTTAATGTGGCCAAAATAATGCATATTTACGATTTATGTGGTTCATTATTAGCCAACATGTGGCTGTGCAGTGGCCGGCTTGTTGACCACTGTCAAAATACCACAATTCCTTGCAGCATGTGGGCCACATGAGGAATGTGAGGAAGACCTGAGTTGAAATAAAAATCAACTGCGACGCACATTTGGGCCAGTTTTGATTTATGTAATTGGCTTACATGCTAAGGTTTACTTGAGGGTTTACAAATCTGGCAAACAACTGCCCAGATGAACATAATATGTGGGCCGGAGAAAGGTGTTGGATCTGGGCCACTATTAAAATCAATGTGTCGCAGAATTGGACCAGTTCTTCTTTATTTGGATTATTCATGGCTGACATTAGGCTTTCCTTTGTCTTGCTTGTGGCCCAAATTTGGCAAACAAGAGTGGAACGCCTAAGTGTCATCATTCTATGCCAATAGTGGGCCGGATCTGAGCCGCAGCAATTTTGGAATCTGGGAAAGCACTATTAGCACGCACTATCAATGAAAAGCTTATTCAGCTTTCAGATGATGTATGAATCTCAATTTAATTAAAAAATGTAGCCTTATGACTGGTTTTTCATAGGTTTATTGTCCTTCTTCTCAATTACAATGCTCATTCGCACTGATGGGTGCTTAAGAAGATCTTAATCACAACAAAAAAAAATTAAGTGGCCATAAATTACGGTATGCAGGACAAATATTAGGCTGCTATTTTAGAAATAGTCCCCTCCATATAAAAAAAGAACTCATAACAAGTGAACACTGCAGCACTGTTTGTTATGATTTACAGAATCATACTTCTGCTTAAACGCTTTGGTTTAGATTTAGTCTATATTTATTATTTTAAGATTTGTTTGTCTTACAGATAGAATCAGTAGTCCAGCTACTCGGAGGAGTTGTGCTCCATCTGGTGGATAAAAATATACAAACAATCTAGTTATTTCCGTGGCGTAACATTTATTAAAATAAATGCAAACCCTTCGAGAAGAACGTGTAGGCTACAGAGTCTTTAGAGTGTGAATTATGGACTCTGTATAGACTTTGGTCAATGCTTGAGAATTAATGTCACGTCTGAGAGTGTTTCTGTTTATGCAAATAAAAGCTTGTAAATATCATGATATACATGTACCTTTTCCGCCGCACAGTCGTTTCAAACCCCTTTAGCCGGTACACCGGACTCAAACCTAGTGAACTATACAGCGTTTGGGCATCAGAGAAGAATCCGGATACTGACTAGATAGGCTGCTGGTGAGGTTTTGAAACACAGCCAGTAAAAGCACCGCTGCTACAGCAGCATTTATCTGACTCGCAGAGCTCCGGGCGAACCATCTGACATCGCAGGGTTATTCGCTCTGAAAGACAGCAATCAGCCATTTTAGCCTTGCGCGCATATCCACGCCAAAAGAACAAAGCTTCCATGAGGCACAAAGGCAAAAGACCGAGAGTTTTAAACAATAATAAAAAACCTGCTCTTTTATTTACGCGAGTTGCCATGTTTTCGAACTGAATTCTAGCATGTGCCACATCTGACGATCGTAGGAATGTGGAGCATGGGATCACAGCAGCTCTTCACCTACAGGTGAGGATTTTATTGTATTTATACATACATTTTTCTGTCTTAATTTAGACCTGTGATCATTACTGTTTTGTTTTGATTTTGAACTATTTTATGTTCATTTCGAAATTGTTGCGATCTTGTCAGGTGGGAAATGTATCACTGACCGCTCACCTTGTGATTGGTTTTCTGCTGAAGTATTATATGTTTTATATGATCGGTAAGATTATGATTTTATATCTGTGTTCTTTACATTTTTGCTCGTACGCCTGATATTGACTGTTTCTTTGGAGGCGCTCCGGTTGTGAGCAGTTTAGATGTATTTATAAAATACATTTGTATCGTAAGTTTATAGTGACAGAGCAGAAGTCATGAATCAGAGAAGATTAGAAAGTATATAAAAAAGTTAAGTTAAGGTAATATTACTTATGCGTATAGTACTCATTGTTTAAATAATGCACTTAATTACAAATAAATTGTAGTAATTATGTGCTGGGCAGGAATTAGTTTTATCATTTTTTAAATTTTTACTAGTTACATTGTAAAAACAGTAATTATGGTAATAATTTAATTGTTAGACATTGTTTGAGAGATGTATTTTTACACAGCGTTAACATGTTTGCAGATGTTGACTGTGGTTTGATTTACTTGGCTCTTAAAATATGTTGAAGAACTACTCATGCCTTCTTAAAAATGCTTGTGTTTTTACTGTATAAACCCTCTTTAGACTTCAGCTAGGCATAATTTAATGTTTCGGGGGGCTATTATTTTGGCCTATAAAACATACATCTTTCAAAATAAATATTTCAATATTTTGGGCTTATTTTCTTTTCTATTTATGATGCTTAAAATCCTTTTGCAAGTACTGAGACGTGAATCCAGACAGCTGATTGAGTCATTATGTATACTACTTAATCACCTGAACATTAATGTACAGCTCATATATCATATGCGTATAATCTAGGCTACTTATTTTCTAATCAAATGTAAATTGACATTATGCAAGGCCCTAATGTTCAGATATTGTTCAGTGTTAAATCTGTCACATCTCCTGTACACTGCTTTCTTATTTTAACAGTGTATCTACTTTAAGTTGCCATGGCATCGTTAATCAAAACATTTTCTTTTATGGCGATGATACTTTTTCCATTTGTTAATTTGCAGTTTGCTGTACTCCGTTTTCAAAGAGTAGAAGAGAATGAAACAATCCAATATGTACCCAGCTTTGTGCAAAATGAAAAAGCTCACCAAGGATTTTTTTCACAGCTGAAGATATCCATGAGTCACCATATTTTGCTGCATGGTAACAAGCTGTCATAGCAACTGTAGCACAGATTCTGGAACGAATAACCGTGTTATTTGGACTGAGATGGTGAATTATATTCGATAATCCCCATGGAAATGCACAGGCCACGGTAACCATGTTAATAGATTAGGAAGAATACGCTAGGAATTCTACAGCATAGGGTTGTAGCCAAAGCTAGTGTTAGGGAACTGTAAACAAAGACCGTATCGACCCAAAGGCCTCTTAATAGCACTGCTGTAATGCCAGATATGATGTTTCTTTGCTCCTCAGTTCGGAATCGTCTTGGGAGATGACAGATGGATGCATAGGGAGGATCGAAGCCTGCCAGCCAACGTTGTAAACTCACCATGGACCAGGGCTTCAGTTTCAGCACACTGGTGAGTGGCGTTGTGGGAGGAGGAGGAGGGTGGTGGAGGACAGCTGATATTACTCGGAGGTGGCTCGCAGGGACAGAATGGCTTCCTCTGACTCACTGCCATTAGTATTCCCACTGCAGCTGCTCCGTCATTCAGATCCCTCCATCCTGGAGTGGGCGAGAGGGAAGGAACGGATGCAGCCCCCATCACACTTCACTTCCCCTCTCTGTGAATGCGTGGTCAAAAACATAGGCTTCTTATTCTGACCACCCAGAATCCTGTTCTCTAGAAATAGTGACTTTAATGTGGCTCCACACAAACATTTGCAGATTTTTGCGGCCGTACTGTTCGAAAGTCAGACAAGCTGTCATGTCCAACAAGTGTAACGGCTCGGCATTCCCTCAGTGGAGTCCATCAGTGTCCTGCTGCATGTTGATAAGACGCCCACTCTTTTCAGTGACCCTAAAACAGAGGCTCTGTTTAGTCATTAGCATGAAAGCTGGAAGCGAACTCAGCGTGGGTGCTGCTGGGTGTTCCGGTTCTCTCAAGCTGGGTGATGAACAGAGCTTATGTTGTGTTTATCGGAGGCCTGTGATGTCTTTGGGACCAAATGTTCTGTGCCACTGGCGTATGGGGACCGATCCTAGTTCAGTTTGCCTATCTAGAGCAAATTTATTTGGCGGAGCTGAATTAGGAAAAAAGTATTTAGAATAAAAGGCTGAATTTTAAATAACATCACTGTATATTTTTATCAGCAATAGTATTTCGTAGCTAATAAAAATCTTGCGCATTAGGTCACTGCTCTGTATTCTCATGTTTTTTGTTGTCCTCTCTGTTTGCAGAAGAAGTTAGCGGCCGAGCCAGATCACACTGACGTTACTCTGCCAGCAGTCGAACGTGTGCGGGCCCTTAGCAAAATGGGCTATAACATTGAAATAAATGAAGACATTGCCCCAAGACGCTACTTTCGTTCTGGCGTCGAGATGGAGCGTATGGCAGCTGTTTATTTAGAGGAGGGCAGTCTTGAGAATGCCTTTGTCCTCTACAACAAGTTCATCACGTATGTTTTTATCATTTCTTTTATTTTATATCGTTACATGTCCTACAGTATATAGAGTCACAGAAAGTATTCCAGCATCCTGGCACATTTTTGTTTTTCGACTTCAGAGCTCTCATAAAGTGTTCATTCATGGCAATCAGTTTTCACCTTTATTTTCCTATTTCACTCTTACGCAGTTTATTTGTAGAGAAACTCCCCAGTCACAGGGACTATCAGCAGTGCAACGTCCCTGAGAAGCAAGTGATAATGAAGGTAAGCCCCTGGCATGTTACTCATAGGAAGTGATGGAGCCCTGTGGCGCTCAGCCCACTGTAAATCTGATTAGCATCATGCTCAATTACCTTGGCTAGAGGACTTGTCGAGCTCCCAGCTGCTCACATGGTGGATTTGCATGTTCTGCTTTCGTTTCATGACATGACATGAAACCATGTTTAGCCAAAAGGTTCTTCCTAGTCACCTGATGTATCAATCGTTGTGTAAGAGACACATTAAAACAGCATTTTGTTGTTAAGGATGCCTTGTTCTATGGCAACATATTTCGGAAGAAAAAAAAAAATTTAGGATGTGACGCATTCAAGATTGTGTTCATTTTTCAAACTAACGGTCTGAGGTTTGTCAAAGTTATTAAACACGCTTTGCTGGTTGCTATTGGTAGTTGAATGCAAGTAGTATCGCTTTAAAGGAGTTTTTATTTCCGAGGTTTTTGCTGAACACGAGTCATCTATTTTCTGCTAGTTTTGGTGGTCTTCATTTTGTTAAATATCTGTTAACATTTTTATACACTAGAGTGTACTGTAAAAACAGACAGTGGCTAAAAGCCACAAAACTCACATAATTTAACCTCATGATCTTAATGTCTGCTGAAGGTCCCTAAATGCCAAACAAGGATGAGTAATTGGTTTAAGTATGTCTATTCCGCGCTTTTTAAAAAATCGTTATGTCCCTGAAAGCTTTAGCGCATATTGACTTGCTGTCTGTAACACAACCCCTAATGTTTGTCCCATTATCTGTTCATTATGTTCAGAAATTGCAGGAAGTGGCCTTTCCACGAAAGGACCAATTGAAGAGACTTCTCCATGAGAAATACAGCAAAGAACACAGTGAATATCTAAAGAGTCAGGTACACTGGGCAGAGTACTTCTCATTCACTGCTGTTGATCAAATTTCATATTAATTTCATTATTGTGAATATTAGTCATGATGCGTGAACTGTTTTTCAGGCTCAGGCCATGGCTGTTGACATGTGTAGTGAACGACTGCAAAAGATGTCTCTGTTGGAGGAGGAACGGCAACGTGTAGCACAGCTCAGGAAGATGCAAATCGAGTCCGAGCAGTTCCGCTACTTCGAGGACCAACTACGTAGACAAGAGCTGGCCAGTCGCAGGGATGAGGCTGTTCCCAAAGTGCCTGAACAAACCGACGGGTCCTGCTTATCCCAGACCCCGAGAAACCATGTGCGCCTTGACCCCAATCGTAACAAACCAGCGGCTCCTGTCCCCAAACCTGCAGCCACCTTAGCAGCTGTACAAAGTGAGTTAAACTATTATATAAAAATATGCAATTTCTGTTAATGTATTTGCACTGATATTTTAATAGTGTGGGGTAATGTTTTTTTAAGAATTTATTTTAACTCACCAAAGCTGCATTTATTTGATCAAAGCACATTAAAGTCAATTTGAAATATGTTTTACCTTTAATTTCAGCTTGAATGCGGTCTTCAAAGATTCATTCTAATAGGCTGATTTTGGTACTTAGTACAGGATTCTTGATATATATATATATATATATATATAAAGTTAAAAATTACCTATTTAAAATATAAATAATTTCTTGTATGTCTTTACTGTCAGATTTGATCAATTTAATGCACCATGAATAAAAAGCTTTATTTTGAACAATTTATTTATTAGGTTGATAGGTTGAGTAGGATAATGTATAGTCACCTATCACAAAATAAACCCCTTTGTAATGCTAGAAAGCTTGTAATGACCCTGAAGGGGTTTATTTATCATTAGTATCTGACTCATGTGTTATTAGCAGTACATATGTTCTTGTGTGTTTCTAGATCAGCGTGTCGAAGGCCTGAGGCGGGTTTTAATCCCACGAGACCTGACTTACAGGTTCCTCCTGCTGGCTGACAGTAACACGGCAAGAGGAATTGAGACGTGTGGAGTTCTCTGTGGAAAACTTGTAAGGCCTCAGCTGGCGCATACTTTTTTGCGAATTTGCTCATTTTTCCTAATTCTTTTCCTTTCCTGGAGTAAGCGCAAATATGGTTTGGGGAGCGTTAAAGGTCTATTGTGCTTATTTTTATATGCTGCCTTTCTCGATCACTGAAAAACTAGGAGCTTTGGTGTTGCACAGTCATTGTAAATATTAGGTGTGGATGTGTACATCCTCATACTTTCACCACAAGTGAGGCTATTCATGAGCATTACACAGAATTTCAGCGTCTTATTCTCCAACCACCTGCAAACCATCTTAATCGTACAGAAATTGCCTTCAGCCCAACGTTTTCACAAATTTATGTGTTCCAATTTTGTAATGACCTTCATTTTTACACATATATAATGCCAGAATTAAAATTTAAAAAATAATGTTAACTCATTTTGATAAAAATGGTTTATAAAATGATAAACCTCTCATTTTTAAAGAAATGTGATGAGACAGAATGCTGAATAATTTTATCAGTTCTGTTGATAATCGTTCACACATAGAAATTGTTTAGATTTGTAAATGCACATTAGCTTATTTTTAGCTCATATTTCAGACGAAACAAAACACAGCATGCTGCACCTGCTTGAGACTGTTGCTGACTTTGCTTTTTGATTATTATTTTTTTTAATAGTTTAATAATAATTGAAATATAAATATTAAATGGAAACATTAACAGTTTTTTTTTCTAACAAACTGTAACTGTTTCATCTCTATTACTAACCCTCAAACTAGAGTGAGCTTGGTGACTTGGCGATATCTGGCTTTTGCTTAACTCCTATAAAGAGTGAATTATTTTTTTGTTTGACTTTTGTTTTTTTTTGTGTGATTGTGGGAGGCTGTGACCTCTTGATATGTTGCGCCTTAATAGATCTAAAATCTGTTTGTTGTTCCTCAGACGCACAATGAGTTTGTGTTGACCCATGTGATCGTCCCCAAGCAGTCCGCTGGCCCTGACTACTGTGACATGGAGAACGTGGAAGAGCTGTTCAGTTATCAGGACCATCATAACCTTCTGACCTTGGGCTGGATCCATGTGGGTGTTTCTCTTTTTCAGGCTCTCACATATTTTCTAAAATTAAAGCTGTGAACCTCTTTTCTTCACACCTTTGGCAGGTGAAAATCTTGCTGATGACTAATTTTCGGACCCACACAGAATTTAAGCCTGCTGAAAGCGACACAAATCTATACAGTAATTTATACAGTTTTTGAGCAGCCGTCATTCACATTCCATTCCCCTTGTGTTTTCATTTTTAAGGAATTTTACAAGGGTTCGAGGAATCGTAGTTGGTCTGTGAGGACCAGAAGCAGCTAAAATGTTTCAGTAATTTTTTTAAAAATTATCTGATCCATCAGTCAAAAACCATATTATTCTAACTGTAAGTTTTATGATTCTTTGAGCCCCTAGTCCAAAATCATGGTGTATAATGCTTGGTGTATATGGTGTATATATACACTACTGTTCAAATGTTTGGGGTCAGTAAGATTTTTAATAAGGTATTAATGGTATTAATAAGAAATGTTTCTTTGGCAGCAAATGTTATGATTTCTAAAGGTTCATGTGACGCTGAAGACGAAAGCAATCTTAACGAAAGCTGCTTAACACTGAGCTTTGTCTCCAATAACATACAAAAAGAAAATGGTACTTTGAATTTGATAATATATTACTATATCATTGTATTTACCATATTTATAATCAAATACATGTGATCATGGTAAGAAATATTCAGACTTCTAAACAAGTGTATAGATAATGGTCTACTTGTATGAAGTGGCAAACCATGTACTTAAAAACTGATTCTTTACATAACTGTATTCATTTAGAATTTGAATAATCAAATATGATAGTTTCCATAGTTATCTTAGACTGATGAATGTTAAACAATTCACTGAACTTTTATTCTTAGTCTCCAGGTCAACTGGTGATCATTTTTCATGGTCGATTATTTCAGGCCTCTTGAGAACAAAGAACTACTAAATGATGCGATTTAGAATTTTTTTTGTATTTTTTATGTTTTTTATGTTTTTCTCTCATAGACACACCCGACACAGACAGCCTTTCTCTCCAGTGTGGATCTGCACACACACAGCTCCTATCAGCTCATGCTACCTGAGGCCATCGCTATTGTTTGCGCACCTAAACACAATGAGTGAGTATAACACTTAGAAAACTCCCATACCCTCCGCTGTGTTCACACAACATAAAGGCTTCTTTTCATCTGCAGCCTCTACAGTGATACATCTAATTAGTGCAGATTCATTTATTTTTAACTATAGTTGTTTGATTGTTTAACAATTGTTTATCATTTAAACATCAATGAATCATTTCAGTATTTTGTTTTTTGTTTTGTTAAACATAATGGCAAATAGATATTATATTATGATTTGTCCAAATGGATTTTTTTTTTTAAATGGAGAGATTTTCAAAATATAAAAAATAATAGTATATAAAAGTGTATAGAATCATTTATATAGATATTTTTTAGATAAATATAGACTAGAGTCTATATTTATATAGACATTTTATGAGAGAGAGAGAGAGAGAGGGAGGGAGACAGAGAGAGGGAGAGGCGGAGAGGGGAGACGGAGAGGGGGAGACGGAGAGAGAGAGACGGAGAGAGAGAGACGGAGACAGAGAGACGGAGACAGAGAGACGGAGACAGAGACAGAGAGAGACAGAGAGAGGGAGACAGAGACAGAGAGAGAGACAGAGAAAGACAGAGAGAGAGAGAGGGAGAGAGAGGGAGACAGAGAGAGAGAGAGGGAGACAGAGAGAGAGGGAGACAGAGAGGGACAGAGAGACAGAGAGAGAGAGACAGAGAGAGAGAGACAGAGAGAGAGAGACAGAGAGAGAGAGGGAGACAGAGAGAGGGAGACAGAGAGAGGGAGACAGAGAGAGGGAGACAGAGAGAGGGAGACAGAGAGAGGGAGAGAGAGAGAGAGAGAGAGAGAGAGAGAGAGAGAGAGAGAGGCTACATCTATGATAGATAGATAGATAGATAGATAGATAGATAGATAGATAGATAGATAGATAGATGGATGGATTTTTTTTTTTTGTTGATAATTTTATATGCTTGTCATTTTACTTCTTCAGCACGGGAGTGTTTCGACTCACCAGTACTGGGATGGGAGAAGTGGCCGGATGCAGGTTGAAAGGTTTTCACCCCCACTCTAAAGACCCTCCTCTGTTCACTGTAAGAACCCTCTGTTCCTGCTGTAAATATGAAAATCAGCAGCTTTCTGTGCCTTCTGTAACAAATGTTGACATCAAAACAGTAATACCTTTTAGAGAAGTGAAACACATTTTTTTATGTGTGTGTATATATATATATATATGTTTGCAGATTTGCAAGCACATTGTGGTGAAGGACGCGAAAACGACAGTTCTGGACCTCAGGTGACAGAGGAAGAGAGGAAATATTTCAGTATCAGCAAACCATTGAGAATATTTATATCTTTCTTTACTTGAAGGCTTTTTTGTATTTATTTATTTTACAAAAAGGTACTGTGAAACAGAATCCCTCAGCTACACAGTGTGCTGTGAGCAGGTTTAATGAAGTTATTGAGATGTTCCAATGGCGTTTTGTGTTTTTTAGGTCATCATGCGCTTTTTGTTCGTGGCCAGGTGTTTTTTAAAAAAATGTTGTGGTCAGATGGTACTGTCTCTTATGATCTGACTACGGTCTTTGTCCTCAAGGTGGCGTGCTTTATCAAGGTATAATACGAGGCTGCCACAACGTGAATTGATTTCAGGACATTTTAAAAGGTTTAAAAAGTGTGTGTGATTTTTGCCTTTTGATATCCAGCGATATCACTTGCAGTTCTCGTTCTAACACAATACACACTGAAGAAGAGAAATTTTCTTTTTAAACCTAACTGAATTTTCTAGTTTTGTGTATGCTGCCAGTACAAAAATAAAACAAGAGTAATTTCTAGGCCTTACTACATATTACTATCATTTTTGTGGTCGGATTGGTTGATAATTCTACTTTGTATATGCAGTCAGTTCAGATCATTTCAGGCTAATGGATTTCTGTCTTTTTTCAGCCTAATGACGCAATATGAAGTTGGCCAGTGAACTGTTTTGATTTCCAACTTAAGCATTTTTTTTCCAGTGTGGATCTGATTGCAATGGAAGTGATGTTTGAAATAAATAAACAAGATTGGGATCTCTTAGACCACACCAAAGTTCCCGTAACAGAATAAGCGAAGAAACCTAAGAGACATTACCACTGTTCTCAGGGATACATTCCCTCATTTTAAGGTCATTTTATGGTTTGAGAAGGAGACTTTTTGTCACCAGCGGAAGATAACATTTTACTTATGATGAATTGTGAACTAATTCATGCATTTCAGAAAGTGTTGAACATAACTTGTTTTTCTTGTACAATGCGGCATTGGGTTGTTTCTTTTAGTGTGTGGCTGTGTGCCAGTGGCTCCACTGAGATCGTGCTATGATGTTGTAGGTCTTTGTACTCAAGAGAGTACAACGAGGCTTATGTGTCTGTACAAGCACCATTTTTTTTCCCCTCAGCGCATTTCTTAATAAAAGCTAAACATCTGCTTTCAAATGGCATGACATATTTTTTTCAAACTGATGTTTGCACAGAACTATGAAATAAAAATCAAACATTTAGCACGATTCATTACGGCTTAACGATGCTAATACTTGCTTCAATGTGATGCGCGTTTGATTGCTGACGATTTATTTTACTTAATCTTTTTTTTTTTTTTTTTTGGACAAAAATGGGAAGAATTTAATGTATAATTTTGAATAATGAAAACATTTAAATTCTGTGTGTTCAGCAGAACAAAGAAATTCATGCATGTTTGGAAGTACATGAGGGTGGGTAAATGATGACAGAATTTTTAGTTTTGGGTGAACTATTCCTTTAAATTAACATCTTCCCATTTTAAGAAAATTATCAGTTTGATGGCATTATAGATACAAAGAACAGTTTTTTTCTTTTGACAGAAATTGCACTCAAAAGCACAAACACTAGCTTATTAAATATAGAATAAATATAAAGATGAACTAGTTTTACCTGTTAAAATGTTAATTTATTCCCATCAGTTTTTCAGATCATAATTTTTTTTATCATAAAAATATTAAAGTATAATAAACTTTTAATTAAATTGCAGTGACTGAGTACAATAAATTTAAACATTTCTACTGATAGTAAATATAATTTATATAATTTGTACTTGGCAAATATTACTCCTGAGCTGTGTAATTGGTTCCAGAAACAACAGAAGCAAAACAGGTTATTATTGCAGAGCTTTATTCCTTCATGGAGTTATCATATGATATCCATACAGACTGCCTGAAAGCCGACATGCAGTTGTGTTACCTCGTAGCAATTTAACACAAAGGGGAGAATGAGCCCTGTTCCTCAACACCCTCTCCTCATCTCTGGATTCTCACTACCTCAAGGAATCTCCCAAATCTTTCATATTGGCAGCACAATCAAGCTTTTTAGCCCATTGGGAACAACACTATAATGTCATGACATAATTAAATCAGAACATTCAAACAGATGTGGGCAGTGCAAAGACAAAACAATAGAGGGAAGTAAAGGGTACGTTCACAGTTTACAGGCTATGAAGCAATAACAGAATTAGGGGAGCAGGAGGGAGTTGGAGGTGTCTTTAGAAGCACTTGCGATGCACAATGGATGGCCCGGCCTCGTCATACTCCTGCTTGCTTATCCACATCTGCTGGAAGGTGGAGAGGGAGGCCAGGATGGAGCCACCAATCCATACTGAGTACTTGCGCTCAGGTGGGGCGATGATCTGAGTACATACAAGGTAGATGCAGTGGAGTTTTAATATGTTTACGTAGTTAATTTGAATTCGTTTTACTTTATTTTCTGTTTTTAATTTTTAGTTTTAGTAACTTATTTTTTTCTGTATAGTTCTCTCTCTCTCTCTCTCTAATGAATATTTATTGGAATATCATAAGAGACTGTGCTTTCATTTAACTGAATTAAATCAATACTGAACTGAACTAAATAACAACATCATGGCCTTTCTGTAAAGTTGCACATAGCCAGATTTGAATTATTGAGTTACTGATTTGAACCAAAGAACTGTCTTTTTAGAGCTGCCATGCAGCAGCATTTGACTCTTGTTTAAAAGAGTATTTTCCTGTTTATTACTGTAAGCTGCTCTGAAACAATATTAAATGTATAAAGCGCTATATTACTGGCGAGTTTCAGTTTAGTTTACAATAACCCTAGTTGGATGAGAAACCGCGATAGTATTCATAAATGATCCAATCAGATAATCGTAATCTGCCCATGCTGACCTTGATCTTCATGGTGCTGGGGGCCAAAGCAGTGATCTCCTTCTGCATCCTGTCGGCAATGCCAGGGTACATGGTGGTACCACCAGACAACACATTGTTGGCGTAAAGGTCCTTACGGATGTCAATGTCGCATTTCATGATGCTGTTGTAAGTGGTTTCGTGGATGCCAGCAGATTCCATTCCTAACAATACGTGCAAATCAATGCATTAATACCATAGTGCTCTGAATTCATCATTTTAAAATAGAAGCGAAGAAAGAGAAATGAGATATCACCGATGAAGGATGGCTGGAAGAGTGTCTCAGGGCAGCGGAACCTCTCATTGCCAATGGTGATGACCTGTCCATCAGGAAGCTCATAGCTCTTCTCCAGGGAGGAGGAAGAGGCTGCAGTGGCCATCTCATTCTCAAAATCCAGCGCCACATAACACAACTTCTCTTTGATGTCTCTGACAATTTCTCTTTCAGCTATACAAGGCAAATGAGAATGTTTTGTTCAACTGAAACATGCAATTCATGCTTAATAAAGAAATATATTTGATATCATTATGCTGTAACTCTACATCTCCAAACTCACCAGTGGTGACAAATGAGTAGCCTCTTTCGGTTAGGATCTTCATGAGGTAGTCAGTGAGATCACGGCCGGCCAAGTCCAAACGCATAATGGCATGCGGAAGAGCGTAGCCCTCGTAAATGGGCACATTGTGGGTGACACCATCACCAGAGTCAAGGACAATGCCTGTTCAACAAGAATAAAGTGCTTGGTAATGCGCAGCAGCATAAGTCAAATGTGAACTATGACCTGTCTGACAGGTGAACTGACCTGTTGTACGACCGGAAGCATAGAGGGACAGCACCGCTTGGATAGCTACATACATGGCTGGAACATTGAAGGTCTCAAACATGATCTGCAAAGTGAGAACAACACTGTGTTTATTAACAGAGCCAACAATCAAGTGCTTTCGGTTTAATTAAATAGTAGGTTAAAAATGTAGATGTTCTAAATCACACTATGCGTATACTGTAATCTTTTTATAGAATTTTCATCACTGGCTGCATGCAAAAACAAATACACACTGTGAACACTCTAAACTGAATTACAAACAAATTAGCTGTAATTTTTAGATAAGTGTAAGCTAGTGTAGCTGTCTTCGTAAAACAAATTACTTATTGTGTGAATTCTGTTGACGATCAGTTTGAAGTAATCATGACTACTGCCCTCTGGTAATTATATATATATTCTTTATTAATACTTTTCACTAAGAATACGTTAAATAAATCCAAAGTGAAAATAAATACATTTCTGTTAATACAATTACCTTTAAAATAAATATGGTTGATGGTTAAATGGTTAAATATGCTTGAGGTTTCATTTAGTAATAAGAAATGTTTTTTTAGCTCCAAATCAGGATATTAAAAGGTTGTTTTTAAAGAATAATGTGACATTTAATAGAATTTTTGTGTCCTTTTTGTGAATTTCATAGGATTTTTTTTGATTATAAATGAAATATAAAGTCAAATAGGTCTGTGGTTAAGACTACCTGACTCATGTTTTATAGAGCAGCCTAAATTACATGTAGATATACCTCAAACATGCATTTTGAAGCCACCGTGGGGGAATTTTCTTTTACTATCAAAGCCACAGTAGGTTTTTATTTTTACTACTGACAATCGCAGTAGTTACTGTAATTACTTACATCGAACGTTTGTGGTTTGACAGTGTGTAATTTATGTTGTGCAAAATAATCACAAATCCACAGTTTATGTTTATATTCCTCCTGCATAAAGGATTTTTTTCTAAAAAAAACGCAAAAAGATAAATCACCGTTTATCTGGTGATACTACTGTAGGCGTACCTGATAACATCTCAAGACCCTGACGGCTTAATGGAGGTATGGTGGAGTTGAAACAAACGCTTGTCAGTTTTATGTGCTACAGATCACTACATTATCAGCTTTCTCAACTTGAATTCAGCTCAAACCTGGGTCATCTTTTCCCTGTTGGCTTTGGGATTGAGAGGGGCTTCTGTCAGTAGAGTGGGGTGCTCCTCAGGAGCCACACGGAGCTCATTGTAGAAAGAGTGATGCCAGATCTGGTGAACATAAACAATGGACATTAATGAACAAACCACAATCCATTGTTAGTTTAATCAATCACTTTGTGTTCTTGTATAGAGAGTAAAAGCTGATTACAGTTTAACAAACAGATCACAATCAGGAGGTTCTGCGTGGGCTGAGACAGAGATTGAATAATGCCATCTGTTGTGTACATGTGTTGAATGATAACACCATGTGGCATGAAATGCGGGACATTGTCACAGTGTGAGTCATCAGGGGGAATAGCTGGAGGTATTTGGAAAAATGTTTTCGATGGATGTAGGTGTATAGAACAAATGTGGCGAGACTACAGGTAACGTGGGTGTATTTGACGCAATCTCAAGACCTTGAGGGCCGTTATAGAAAATACTGCCTATTGTATGTTATATAGAAATGCAGTACAGTACTATGGAAATATCACAGGGGATAAATTTAAGCATGAAGCACAACAAGGCATGTTCATGGAAAGATAAGATACATTTGGTAGATTGTTTACAGTCCCTCCTTATACAAACTCATATTCTTTTGGCTTGTTTGGTTTGGTGTCTGTTGGCTTGATGATAAGATCTGATTACTTTTTCCATGTCGTCCCAGTTTGTGATGATGCCGTGCTCGATAGGGTACTTGAGGGTCAGGATTCCCCTTTTGCTTTGCGCCTCATCGCCTACGTAACTATCTTTCTGCCCCATTCCCACCATCACTCCCTAAAGAAAACATAAAACCGGTCATACACAAGTTCCACAGTGTGAGTTCTAGTTAATTCTATCATTATAATCTTGAACAATGCAGACAACCTGGGCTGCGGTCCAACTTTCCACAAAACGTTTGGATGCAGATCAAGACAAATACATAAAACGTGCAGGGTACTGTATGAATGATAGCTGTCACTCACTTCCACTGTGGGTGTAAATTAAGCTAAAGGTAACCTCAAAAACAAGCTAAAATACAACATTTTGAGCTGTTATTTCCTTGGCTGTGAGTGACTGCAGTGCTTATCGCCGCCCTAGTGGTGTACTCACCTGGTGTCTTGGACGACCCACTATGGAGGGGAACACTGCTCTCGGAGCATCATCCCCGGCGAAGCCTGCCTTACACAGTCCTGATCCATTGTCACACACAAGGGCAGTGCTTTCCTCGTCGTCACACATTTTCAGCTCAGATTTCCTTCCTTACTCCTACAGGAGACAATCACTACAAAAAAGTTAATTATTAATACTGTGCACATACCGATACTGATGTTTAGCTACAGTATGGGGGACAAAACGGATCCAAGAAGGAAACTAAATCCCATTTTGGATCTCTATCTGTATCCTAAACTGGAGAAATGATTCCTAAATATAAAGACATGTTATTGAAAAAACTGCAAAACTTTTCTTTCAATATGAAAACAAACACCAACTTTTTGTGTATTTCATTGGAAATAACCGTGTACATGTGTAGGTGGGAGTTTGTGTCCACAATCACTAAACCATGAAAAGCAATACTACAAAAAAAAGAAAGGTGAGTCCATTCATAAAATGAGTCATGCTTCTTTTTTCTTTTATGGGAAAGCATTAAGGAATTGGTTTAAATATTTGAAACCTAAAAGCCTTGTGTATACACACACACACACAAACACACACAGTCCTTTAAGTCCATCCTGCAGCCCTTGCTGAGTGCACCATGGGAAAACTTCCTAATTTGGAAATGATGGGGAAGCATGTCTCTCTTTGGACTCTCCCTCCCTCTTTCTCTGCCTGTGTACAGTACTTTATGAAAAAAAGAGAGTGGGTGAGGAAAACAGGGGATGGGTCAGTGGTCCAGAAGAACCATATTTAGACATAAACCTCACAAATTAAATAGGCTTCCACACTTGTCCTAAATTTGAATCCTTCACTGTCAACTCTGAGCCCTTAACAATCAGCATCAACATACAATCGCATCACAGATATTAGTTCCTCTTAAACATAAACGCATTCAGCAATATCCTTTGATTGGTAAATCTGCAAAAAGAAAATCATCGCACTTTGCTAACGCTTCCAAGAATAATCCTAAAAAAATCAGTGTAAAAACACAATACTATTTTCACAAAACACTCAAAACATTATAAAAGCATCTTACAATCGTGCAGAAATGTTTTCTCTAAACGACAGTTTCACAAGTTTAAGGTTCAAGTGCTTAAAGCTTAACAAAACCTCATTCAAGTCTATCAGCATCAGGTAACTCTAAAGCTGGATGGACAGAAAGAGATGGAGACTGAGAGACAAAAAGAGATTGAGGATGCGAGTGGTGTGAGGTAAGATGAATGAAACTTACCCTGACAGTGCTGGGCCGGGGGGGAATTTAGCCACTTGGTGATGGTGTACCACTCACTGGCTTGTGGTGTACTTATGTAGTTCCCATCCCTGCTCACCGCACCCTCCTACATCCCAAACAAGGAGCCTGGGCTGCACTCATATCGGTAGCCTCACTCCACCAAAGCCTTATAGGGATGACTGGGAGAAAACACTCCAATCCGGGCGGCAGCAGGGCGGCCTCCTGCCTCATCAGTCAGGGCATTCCAATGGCACTTTTTCTTTTTTTTTCTCCTTGGAAATTTTGGGGACCTCACCATGCAGGAATATAAACACAGAGCTGGGCCCTGCTCTACTACGGAGACGGATATCATAGCCCGCACCTGAAATAGAGAAAGAACGCCAAAGGGAATTTAGATCGTGTCATTATGGGGTTAGGTCACAGACTGCAAGCATTTGGCAATGGGAAAGATCAAAGTAACATATTAAAAACCCAATAAAAAAGTTTTGGGGTCAGATTTGGTAATATTTTTAAATTAGGTCTCTACTTTAATTATATTTAAAACAGTTACTGCTTAGTACTTTTAAAATAAACCTTGATACGCTTTTTTCTCAATATTCTTTGATTAATATTATAATAAAAAAAGGAAATCTTCTGTAACATAATTGTTATTATTTTGCATCCTTACTGATTTATTTCCCTTTTAAAAAACACTGAAATTTAGCACTATTTAAGGCTGGGGTATCTAGATGTAAAAAAAAAATGCAAGCATGGGGTGTGTAAACAAAAAAACAAGAAGAGCATATTGCTGTTAACTAAAGCATGACAATCAGTGCTAAAAAAAGTTTTTTTCTTTTGTGTCTATTGACAGATGAAATCACAGAAATGAATGCATGAGTATTAGCAGCTCTTTTATGGTATGTTTATATTTTGATTCATCATCTTATGGAAAATTTAACGCTAACAAAATTTTCATTCTAAGATGTCTTGTTTGGACCTACAGTATTTGTTTGACCAATACACTAAAACAAAAAAAAAAATAATTTCACTCAGATATTGCTGTGAAACACTGTGATCTTTGTCTACATCTTAGATTTTTGGTTATTTTTACAGTGTACTGGGGTGCCAAAAAATAAAATAAATACAACACGTATATATAATCTGCAAGGTATAAATAATGACATCTCGCATTATCGACCAACCAGTTGCCTTGTCAGTTTACTCCTGAAATTCTTAAAATATACTCATGATGCTCTATATAGAGTTTCATATATAAGGCACTAATTATTTTGACAGTTAATTTCTTTCCAAGTTTCTAGTATCTGCCCTTTGGATCACGTGACATTCTGGCTCAAGCCTACAACGGAAAAATTGCATGGAATGCTTTTGATTAAATAACAGTCGGCAGATATATTCCATTTAAATGGAAAGTTCACACGGATACATAGAAAACACCTAAATGACAGCCTAGGGAAAGGAAAGCAGCCTGTGATGCAACACACACCCAAACTAGTCGCACCAGTTCACTTTAGGCAGGTTTGGCCTGTGTTGTTTTTTTTCTTTTTTGGATACATTCTTGGGAAGAGCTCACTTCAGGATTATTCTCTCAAGTAATCAAACTCTCAGAACGCGTCCGTCTCATTTTAGGCCATTTTCTGCTTGGTTGTCCTCATTGAAGGAAAGAGCTCGCATTTCTCTTCCCCTTCCCCTTCCCCTTCAGCAGTACGCACAGCCTTGTCGCACCAAAAAAGGAACTGTTCTGTAAATAAGAAAAGTCTTGGCAGCCCACTGCGCTCAGAGGCATGTAAGGGAAGAAATGACCCCTCTGAAGGTGTGGTCTGGGAAATCGCACAAAACAAAGTCAGCTGCAGAGAAATACAGTGTACGCTGTGCACAAATGTCTCCATCCTTGTGTGTATGGAGGAAGACCCCTTTGGATGGGGGAAAGGCCAGAGGAAGAGAAATGATTGCACATCGTGTAAAAAGCGATTCGTACACATCCTTAATGAGCCTTTGAAGCCTTATTGCCATGTTTAGATGCACTTCCGACTCCCTACCTTGTATTCTGTTTAGGAAGTACAGTAAGATTCAAAGCACTCAAAGTATAAGTAACAGCATGTAAAAATGGATTTTCGCATTAAATACTATCTTTATTTTACATTTTACATGACATACTTATGTAGACTGGGCCAATTATGTTTCTTAAATGCATAAATTGTGTTATATATTATAAATTATAGTGTTGTTTTGGATGTCTTTGGTTTTATCAAGACAAAAGAAAGTCATACAGATTTGAAACAACACATTTTTTTGTTTGCTTGTTTTCGGGTTTTGATTTTTGGACATATTATCAGTAGCAACATGTAGAAGAGTTTGCTACTGGGCGGTGGACAAAACCTCTGCTCGTTTGGAATGTGCTTTGACCGAAAATGGCAAAGCAGCTGTGCTCTTAATGGAGCCCAGCCTGTGTCTTATTGGACACCTAGCATCAACATGCATCTCCTCACAAGCAGCTCTGGAATGTCTTATGACAGCCGTGTGCAATGCTGTGCGCTATCACTGTTCCTCAATCTCACAATCCTCGTTATGCCATTTCTGATTTAAAATCTCCCCACTGATGATTCAACACTTTAAAATGATTCAAATCTTTAAATGTATATCAGAGATAAAGCGCGAAACCTACAGGGAAGGAGGCAGAGACTTTTTTTTTTAACAATCTTGGAAGCTGATTACATGGAAAACTTCTTGTTTCTTTCTACATTTTCTTTACACACATTTCATTTACTCATAAACCACCAAATATTAATATTAATGCCCAGTCACTGCATTCATTTCTCTTTTGCCCTCTTGTGGCGATTATTTGTGCATCAGACAAATATTTTGTTATATTTAGGCTATATACGTATGGATATTTCAGAATTTTGAATATTTCCTGTAGCAACGTACTTTAAACTATAAGCTACAAAAACTATTTTCAGCCTTTAAATACACGAATCGACTTTCTTTGAACATATAAAGGGGTATGTTATCATATGAAAATTTGCCACCGCACAAAAATATCAAACCATTATTTTAGCCAGTAAATACCGTAGATAATAAACGTTTATAGCATTTAAAATGCGATTACTTGCCCTGGCCAGACATCGAGAAAACAGCCTTATCCTTTGTTAAGCAAAAACTGCGACATTTAACTTTAAATTTGGAAAATACAGTTCTCTTATTTTTATATAAACCTATTCATTTTTTTTATAAAAAAAAAACGCACATTTTTTTAGTGCCGATCGTCTGACTTACACATAAAATGTTGTTTCCAAGTATTTCATCACGGTGTGAAAAGGAAAGCTTCAGTAGAAACCGTACGCGTCACGGACTTTCCCCTCAGGCCGAACAATGTTGAAAAACGATTACAACCCAGACGTGAAAAAAAAAAGCTTTGTCTTTATCACGTGAACGATCACCCTTGCACCTAAACAACTTTCCTCACGGGGCGCTCCATTCATTCTTCTGTATTCATCACATTCATGGATTAACCCATGAAACGCGGTTTGGAATTTCCAGCCTTCTTTAAGCCTTTACAGTTAATTTTAACGTATAGCATGCACACTATTTTAAATACATTTTGAATCAAATCAGATAAAACCATTTGATGGAAATGTGTCGTGCAACAGAGTCGTATGTTTCTGAAAAAGGTTTTTGAGTGGAGGCTATCTTATATATAATAATATTTACAAATTATATAATAATACATCAACGTCTAATAGGCCAGACATGATGAAATATGGTTGTTCCACCTTCCTGATTTGAATAGGCTTATTTTCCATATTTATAAATATTACAAATTTGCCATTTGTAATAATCCTTTGACCTAGATAGCCGGTGTGGTTTAAACCAGCAGGAAATGCACGAATGTGGCTGTGACATGTTTAAAGGCACCGCACACTACCTGTGAAAAACATGACAGCACAAGTCATTACAAGAAATAAAGCATAACAGTACAGTTTTACACCAGTACCTGAGAGAAAAAAACCCCATTTTGTTATGCTTCAGGGCACATAATATTACATTACCTTAACCCTTTGTAAATTTGGTAGAAAATAAGCTCAATGTGTGTCACGCATTGGAAGGAAAATATTAGCGGCCTGACGGAAGGCATTAGCGTATTCATCTACATATTCTGTGGTAATTATGTACATCTGCTTGATTTCCTCTCTGTTTCTATCTTACGCTGTGGTTTGCTTCATCTGAGAAAAGTCTTGAAGGGTATTTCAAATCTATTTAAATGTAGGCCAAAGATGATATTGCCGAAACTTTGTCCAGTGGCACATTTAACAATGTTTTAAGCAGCACTGTAAAGCCCCTAATATATGCATTGGTTCATTCAAACAAATAGATAAATGTTTAAATAGCTTTACAGTTATCTTATATTTTTGATTGATACAAGACATATACAGGTATTTTCTGATTCTCCTTTTCATGATGGGCCATATATTTTTAATAGGAGTCAGATATGCTGGCCAGTCAGTTTACATGTAGCTACAAATGACGAAATCACGCTGTTGTAGTACGTACAGTATGAGACACGTGAATGATTTCTTTTGATAGCAGTACTGAATATGTCTCTATACAATCTCACTATATGCCTGAATGTCAGCGATAGCATCACATTTTAGTCTTCATACAGTTTATAAATACTTTTTGACTATTTGAGATGACCCAAAGAATCCATGGCATGCATATAATTGATATATTTGGCTTTATCCTATAGTAACAGAGATTTAAGTTGCATTTATTGAAGCAGCGGTAGCCTGTGTTATGCCAGCAGTTTTCCAAAAGCACTCCTGAGCTTTGTGATTTTGCATGGAGAATGTGATTTTTGATTTGTTTGACTCTTATCCCATGAAATTTGCTCAAAGTGGTTTTGTTGGCAAAGACTAAGACATTCCTTTTATACTCAAACACGGTCTGCTCAACATTTACCAATTTACCTGCTTTTTGTGGACTGTTTTAAAACAGTCTAACTGGGATATTCTATAATCTTTTCACTTTCATTTAGCTACTGTCTTAGCTTTTTTGCAAAGTGTTGCCATCAAAATCAAAATGTATTTAGCCTATATATACAAAATACAATTAAGCTGGTCAGTAAAAAAAAACATTGGAAATCTTTTCTTTGTACTTATGTCACTTGTATAAAAAGTAAATGCAATAAACAAGAGATTCTTGATTTTTAAAAAAAAAAAGCTATAATACTTTATAGCATGTATACCGCACATATTACACAATTAAAAATATTACATTTGTGTATCTTAAATCATTCTATTCCTGTTAAAAAGAAAAGAACACGGGAGCATCCAATTTCGTGATTTTGACAGAAACCAGTCTCCTGGTCTCTTGAACTTGATGTGATCAATGTGATCAGAAGTGATATGGTAATTTATTGTTAAAAAAAGGTTTATAATGGATCCGGTTCCTCAGAAATAAATGATGTTTAACACCTCACTAAAAGAGTCCCATGACTCTTTTTCCTGTGTACTGTCATCCTCATTGCCAGATCTGATTTCTCAATAACATACTTCAACCCACTTAACATTTCTTATTCTTATGTGGAGATAAACTTGATATCTTCTTTTGCCGCCAGAATGCAAGTCTCAAAAAGAACAAGTTAGCACAAGGCTGCTTTGATTTATATCAACATAACACTCTATCAACCACAAAGATTGAAAGTCTTTTTATTTCTCTTTAATATTACAAAATGTGTTATTAACACGATTCTAGATCTGAAGTTCACCGTGTGTAATAAACACACAGATAACACTGTTAAAAAAAAATGTATTTTTCAGTTTGTAAAAAGTCTCAAATATAATACTATAATTAGAATGAATTACAATTAACTGTTAGCTAACTGAGACTTGTGATAATACAACTTACATATCTTTTGTTGATTTTGATTGCTTTAAACATTGCCCTAAAGTCACTCTGGATAAAAGTGTTTGCTAAAAAACTAAATGTAAATGTAAACGTGCTACAATGCATTTTTTTTAAAAACATAAAAACCCATTACAGACCAACAGAATTCCCTCAAATACAACTAGTCAAACAGAGTTGTACGAACAAAGAGGGGTTTGTGTGATCCCAGCATGCACTGCAGCATGAATAAATCATACGGTTAAAATATCACTGTTGTTTGCTGGCTTCATTTAAATTGTTGCTGTTATTTTGTCATGTTGTGATGTAAGGAGCTCACCTTTTCGGTTGATTGCCACTGATTATCACTTGTCATTGTCTTTGAGGTTTGTGTGTCAGATGTTGAGGCCTGTCGTAGGATGAATGTTTCTTCACGACCAAAATTAGTATAGTTCGCATTACATATTAAGTGTCATATAAATAATTTAAAATGATGAGTTATTTTGTTGAGTTTTGAAAGCAAAAAAGAATAATATATAACAAAAATATATATACTGTATAACAAAAGATTTAAATAAAAGGTGCTAAACTATGTTTTTTATAAGATAAACTGAACTCTGGTCATGAAAAAGCTAATGTTAAGGTTCATATAAAGGGTCTGACTACCAACATTTAGTAAAGTATTCACCAAACTCTCGTGTTACTCACAGTTTCGTCACGTGACCACATTTTAACTCCAGTGCAAATGGAATGTGACATATACTATACATTTTGACTAATTTCTATGGGTTCTATTTCAATTAGTGACAGGGTGCTTATCAGGGACAGATTCAGTTCCTCATAGCTGAGATAAGGTTCAAGTACAGGTTGACACAGCTGTAGTTGAGTAAAATAAAATGTATGATAGCATAAAACAAATGGGGAAATGAGCAATAATAACAAATAAATAGTAAATACAGTTTAATAGCGACACAACTATATTTTAGGATATTAAAATAAGCATTTTTAACATACAAGTGTTGCTGAGTGGTTAGAGATGTGGATGAATTCAACAAAAGCAAATAGAAAGTTAGTGAGCTGGTGGAGAAAGTGGGTTTTTTGGTTTGCATGCCACATCTTCTCTGGAAATCAGCAGTCTAGTATAGAATTGGAAAGTCTGATTCATTTAAGGCAAACTGTAATCCAAGACTAAAAGTCTCCATAATTAGAATTTCTGTATTGTAAAATCTACTGTCTTAATTAGGTTTGCTGCTTCTAATCTAATTAATCTCCCATAAGTAAGGGATCGTTTTAAAGTGATAATTAGCAACATGATGAATAAGTTGTTTGTTTAAATGACTAATATCTTTCACAACTAGTTCTGGTTTCCCATAGTTCAAGATGCCCCAAAGGCTGACGGTTTTTAATGTAACTCTTTGAACTTTGTGACATTACATGAACTCCATATCACACCCTTCATTCACATTTTGTACTAAAATAAAAAACCCTTTAAGTCGCCTGACTGCTGTTTTGTCCTATTTTTCCACCACAGCAGTTTTTGTAAGGTTTATAATAACGAGGCAATATTATTGTTGTTCGATCCAATCTCATCCAACTGTTAAGTGTTTCCCCCCCCGAGGTTTTAGGTTATGTGTCTGCAATAAAGCCTAAATATTATGCACTCAGTATGCACTGACATTTGTGACAGGTCACACAACCAGCTACAGGGGATTATCATGGGCTTTTTTCATTATACGTCAGACACATATTCCAGTTGTCATCAGAAAACAGAAATGTCTGATTACAGCCTTGGTGTATGAACACTAGGGATTCTCATGCAGAACTGGCCCAGTGGCCTTTTCATGTCATGATCTGACTCTATTTTACCCCGTAACAGTAAAAATATTGCCTTATATTCTAGCGCTAAATAAAGTTAGCACTCATATATATCAGTTAGTATTTTTTTGTTAGTGTTTCTTTTTTGATTTCCCATTGACCAAAAATAACGCACTTACAATTAAACTGGGTGTAGTCTTTTGGAGTCACCCATGATATATTTATAGATTCCATTGCGGTATGGAACCTTCTCCGGAACCTGTTCCGCCTCAAACACTCATTGTTTTCCATTTTCATTTGTGGTTTTCAGTCATTAGGTTCCTCATTTTGATTTTCCTTCTCTTAAAGGAGCTCCTAATCTAATGAACAAAGAGGTTTATGATTTATTATTTAAGTTCAGCAAATGTCTTGATTTAATATTAACAATATGAAAAGTTCTTACTTTTACTTTATAAAAATCGTTAAAAAAAATCGTTGTCACAGGTACCTGTATTTCATGAAGGCAAGAGTTTAGATACAAGGTGAGTGATGCAAAACGTGAAACGCACAAACTTTACTTTTTCATTTAATCGTTTTCTAGATGCTTTTACCCAAAGCTATTTACAAACTCTGGAACAATCTCCCTAACACTGTTCGGGAAGCAGACACACCCTGTCAGTTTAAATCTAGATTAAAGATCTCTTTAACCTAGCTTACGCATAACACACTAATACACTTCTGTTATTCAGATCTATTAAAATATTGTTAAGCTGCATTAATTAGACCAGCCAAAACAGGGAACACTCCCAATGACACACAATGTATTCGTTACATTGTAAAAAGAATGCCATCTATACTAATATTAGTCTCTTTATAGTCTCTAGTATAATATTAGTCTCAAATATTAGTTTCTTTCTTATACTGTTTCTCAGTTAAAATCCAGAACAGCACCAAGAGATGACCTTCATCGGAGACTAGAACACCTGGGTGTGCTGGGCATCTGGCCAGAGGAGAAATGGACCCAACTAAGTCTGGTTTCTGCCAAGGTTTTTTTTCCCATTCTGTCAGGGATGGGGTTTTGGTTCCTTGCCACTGTTGCCTCTGGCTTGCTTAGTTGGGGAGACTTCATTTTTAGTGATTATCGTCTATTTGATTACAGAGGCCATCTCTGCTTTTATAATGAAAAAACTAAGTATTAATCTTGCCATCACTATCACTCCTAATTGATACTGTTCAGGGCTTTGATACAATTTGTATTGTTAAAAGCACTATATAAATAATAAAATTAATGTGAAAGTGAATTTATTTTGAAGGTTGTATAACATACAACATACTTTTAATAAACGACAAGAAAACAATATATAACATAATACAATATAATGGAAACGTAGAGAGTGTTAAGAAGGTAAAGTTATAAAGTAATAAATAAAACAAGTAAATAGTGCAAGTGCAAGGCTATAGATTTCTTTTATTTTTTTATTTTTTTTTTTATACAATAAATATAAAAAAAAGCAGGCAGATGAAACAGAAATAGAAAGTTTTAGTGTTAGAGGATTAGTTTCAAACACGAACCATTAAAGTATCCCCCATACACCATCTCTCATCCTCCACCCCAGTTCTTGTCTGAGAAATACTGTGAAGCTGAAAATCTGTGATGCATACATGTTGTAATATCCAAGAAACGCATGCCTGGATTTCATTAAGGACGTGGCATGGATCATTTCCTGGTTAGTGCAATGACATACTTTTGTAGGCCTACACTTACCAAAGAATCATGAAATCATATTGTGATAGTTCTCATTAAGCTTGGGTTCATATGTATGTGCGGATATCTTAGGATCAATCTGCAATCATCCATTTTCATCTGAGACGAAATCCTGCATCTACATGTGCATGTTCAACGCATGCTTTTTGTTTTGATATGGAATAACACATTCTTTCTACAATACTGAACGGGTCAAGTATTTCTCAAGAAAGTTTCCTGTGGAAAGTATTTTTCGTGATATAGATTTTGAGTGATAATGAAACAAGTTGAAACATTTTACATTTGATGCCCTTTTCTGTATTAGTCAGTAATTTGAACATAAAATGCCTGTAGAAACTTGATTCACTGATTCTAATATGCTGCCAATAAAAGCAAATGAAATATCCTTGGGCCTGGAAATGAATATGTTCTACAGGGCACATTCAATAACGATGAAGTCTTTTGGCAGATTTATGTTTTCTTACAGAAGCATGATCATTGCTCACGTCACAAGCTCCTCGTTTCATAATAAGAAGTAGTTGTCAGCACAAGCAAGTGATGATAATTGTGTCCAAACTATACTCACTTTGCCTGAAGGATTAAAGTCAAACCATTTTTTATTTATTTTTTTAACATTATCACTTTACCTTGAATGTGCAAGGCTGCCGGTCAGACCCTTTCAGTTATTTTATCTGTACAAAAACAGCTTTTTAGGCTGCATGATAATGAAACTTGTTTTGCTATTAGAAAATTAATCCGATCTCGCACGCATTAAGTATAGTATAACTCATTATTATAGTCCAGTTGGTCCTGACTCTGGAAACCCCCTTGCGCATGAACACATCCAATAAACATTTCTGTTAATTATTACTCGTCTGAGGACAAAAGACAAATTTTTTCAAGTTTTCAAATTGTCAAAGTTCATGTTTATTGCATAACGCGTTACCACAATACCATTTGTATTTGGGTAAGTAACCCTCTATGTTATTGTTATTATTGGCCATCGGTGATGGAGTCCCTAATTGGATAACCTTTAGTCCTTCGGTTATGTTATTAATAGCATTCTTCAGCAAAACAAATTGCAAAAGCTCAAATACGTTAGTAATGTAACATTAAATCATTTAATGACATACAGCATACAGATTCACCAGAATGCCATAATGCTTGTTTTTTATAGCAATATTTTATAGGATATTGGATACGGATATCACATTGGAGCCTACTTTATAACCCATTAAACGCCTGGGGTGAGTTTGACTCCGGAAACCCCCTTGCTCATGGACATTACATACATAGTCTATGTTTTCTATTGAATTTTACTAGTATAAGGACAAATGCCTCATTTTTGTTGTAAAACTGAAACTGAGTTTACCATAAACGAGCATTTAATACAGAATCTTTGGGTGTGCTTTGAGGTGAGCACCATTGATTTTCCCCCAATGTGTATCAGACACGTTTCCTGCCCACAACAAAACCCTGATATTCTCAAGAATTCTGCACTGAAATTTGGTATCGTTTACATAATCAGTTATAGCGTACTATCTAAACATTACCTAACGATCATTATCATGCAGTGGAAAGTGTGAGAAACATTTGCTCTTTCTGCATCACTGTACACGTTAAATCAGTGGTACCAAAGTGAAAAACTTCCTTGTAGAGATAGTGCAGCATGTTGTGCTACATTTTAAGCCTGGCCTAAAATGAATGCATTTAGATTAATATTTGGTCACATATCATGTAAGGTGGCCTTAGCTACGATGTACTTACATCAAAAAATAAGTACAATGTGTTGTGTTCATATTATTTTTTCTGCTACCAAATATTTTAATTATAAGGGACAGGAGACATTTAGCTGAATTTTGCGACCTAATTTGGCAGACCTTCTATCTGACTGATTTTAGTAATGCAATACAGTTTTAAATGGGAAAATCTAAAGTCTTTATAATGCACATCTTTGTGTCCTCAGACTTATAATGACTGACTGCTAAGGGACAGATCTCCTTTTGCTAAACTGTCTGTCTGAACTTGTACAGGAAGTTGCACAATATGTCGTTTTGATTCAGTACCCCCTAAGGCAAGATCAAAATCCAACCTTTTGTTCTCTGGGTATTATGCAAGCGTCACGATTAAAGAGGATGTGTGTAGTTACATTTTCTGCTCAAAGGAAAAGAATTTTTAACTTACTCTCACTTTTGCTGATCCTTCTTGTTCTTTTTCCTCTTTCATTTTGGTGGTTCAGAATAGCTCTCCTTGTCTGTCTAGCTTTTGAAGTTTCTCCTGTAGATTTTTTTGTGCTTAAAAACATCAAAGTTTTCACGCGCTTTTTGAGTGAGTGGCAAATCGGTTTCACATTATCTGATATGACAGGATTTTCATCAGAACTGATTTTTTTTTTCCTTTTTTTTTTTTTTTTTAAAAAAAGCTTTGGGTTTTGTCTGCTAAAAAGGATGTGTGACCTCATGTTGGAGTCCCCCATACATAGGTTGGGAAACCACACATATACAGACAGAAGACACGTATACGTATAAGCACAGATCTCTTTTCCATTCTTAACTTTTTTTTTTTTTGGACAGCTATTCAATCCATGAAACGGTTTTATTTATATAGCTCTTTTAATAATACAGATTGTGTCAAAAGTATCAGTATCAAATACGAAAATATAGTGATAGTATATTAAGTGTCCCCAGTAATCAGCTAGATATGTGAAAAAGTAGATGTATTTATTGTTTATGTAAATTGTAGTGTTTTCTCTTATAATACACATTCAATTAATGTTTATTGCATTAATTTAACGTGACACATACAGTACTTGTGTGAGTAACCCTGTACTTTTTTGTTATCATTGGCCACCAAAGATGGAGGCCTTAATCTGATGAACTTTAGTCTTTCCATTATGCTATTAATAGCACATTTTACAGCAAAACAGATAGTATCAGCTAAAATATGTTAGCATATTAACATTAAATCATTTCACGACATATATAGATCTACAATGCTTGTAGTTTTATAGCATATTATTTTATCCGTTTGATAAACAATAATATGTACAAGTGCATTTGAGATCTGTTGAAGACTGCTCAGTGCAGATATTATTAATATAGTGATGACTGACAACTGCACATTTAAATCTGTTATTTCCTCTTAAATTCACAGTTAGTGACTTTCATTAAAACACGCAATGTTTTCTTACCGCGCATGGAAATTATTACTTCACAAACGGTATGGTATAAAAGGCAGAAATCATATATAAGATAGTTCCACAAGGATGTTCGGAAACTGGTTCGACAGCTCATAGATGGACAAACAAACACAGAAATAATTTCACAATAATAACATGTCTATGTAGAGGGCAAGGTGTTTAGAATCTTTAGAAGTCTATAAATATCTGGGTTAATTATTTCCAAATACAGTTTGGGGCCATGCATTTAGTAGATTTCACCAAATACTAAATATGACCTCAATCACCCTAATAAGCAAAAATAATAAAAACATGCTTGGACTTCAGTTAGCGATTGAAGGGAATCATGGCAATTCTGGGAATTCTCATATGAGTGGGAAATTCTCCATTGTCTTTTTCAGGATGTCAGATCAGATAACATATGCGCAGTCCCTCTCTAGAGGCATGAGCTACTGGAATTGTGAGTTAATAATACCAAATAACAACTCAGTCACTAATGATTATTATGGTTTAGTGTTTATGATCTATTTCTTACAGGTACACTTTTTGCAGCAAAATTCAAATCTGAACACTGTTTCTAGTTTCTAGCATGCATTGCAGCATGAATAAATCATGCAGTTATTGTTATATGATTACTGTTTTGCAGTTTGCTGACTTCATTTAAAAAAGTTTTCTGTTGTTTTATCATCGTTAGTTATTTTTTGTACTGTGATGTAAAGAGCAATTAAAAAAAAAAACATTAGTTTGTTGTCACCGTGTTTGAGATTAGTGTGTCCTAGAGTTTTGAGGCCTAGACTGTTCAACTAATTATGTTCTTTTTCTTGTAAGTTGTCTTACAAATGAAGACATTATATATATATATATATATATATATATATATATATATATATATATATATATATTTATTTTTTTTTTTATTTTTTTATTTTTTGTACCCATTAATCATTATTTGAATATAGAATTATTTGAAATACTTGAATTACTGAATACAAATGTAATACATATGGAGAGTGAATTAATTTTGTGTCAGTAATATTGAGTCATGATTTGTAGCTTCCTGACTTTCTTTTCATTCTCAATATGCAAAGTAAAAACACACACATAGAAGTATCATTTACTTCATAGCTTTATTGCCATTAGTTAGTTCTTCATGTTCCAGTTTAAAACATTCAGCATCAAAACAGGCTTATAAATAAATATAAATATTAGTCTAGGTTAACAAATATAGTTCACATCATACTTAGAAATAGCACAGCCATATCTCTGACAATTTTTCTTAGTCACACATAAATACAAGCAAAAAATAAATAAATAAATGAGTATATTAAATTAACACACATGAATTATAAAGCAACTTTTAAAAAAAATAAAAAAAGGTTTTAGAGTCAAAGTTATTCATTCATAGAATGATATTGCACTTTTTATAAAAAAAGATAGATGAAATCAGTTCATGTAGTTTGTTCCATTTGCTAAATTCATTCAGAGTGCAGTGTCCCGAAGAGCTTGTCCCAGTGGGTGAAGTATGGAGCGTAGTTGGACTTGAACTTCTGATGGTGGACATCATGGTGCAGAGCTCCTCCATACAGGCCAAAAGGTACCAGTCTGTGAGTGGCCCATGGCAGGTCATAGCCGCAGTGGTCCTCAACCGACAGCCACATGTTCAGCATATGGAAAAGCATCTCTGTCATAGGATGAACCCCCAGTAACATAGGATTCACAGCGGCGAAGAAGCCCAACGACAGAGTCTCCCAAGCCCCTGAGTATTCAGTGGCCAGAGCGAAGGTGGAGGTGTATTTGTGATGCACCTTATGGAAAGTGCGGTAGAGCCAAGGTACTTTGTGATGCAGAAGATGCCATACAAAGTACTGAAAGTCGAAGAGGAGCAGGCAGGCAGCAAGGTCCCAGATGACTCGCAGGAGCTCAGGTGCCATCGCCGGGTAGCTGACAGGTCTCCAGTACCAGTGCAGGACACTCAGTGGGAAGATGTACACGGCGTGGTTGTAGAGTGAGAGCGCGAGGCAGCTCCATATCATCTTCCAAGACACGCTGGTTTTCTGTTGAATCTTGTATCTCCTTATCAGTGCTACCCTAGGTGATAGGGCATCCAGAACGACAAAAGGCAGGCAGAAGCCTAGGTAGACTGTAATAGAGAACAGAACTGGGAAAAAAGGAGACCTTAGCACGGCCTCGTACTGCTGGATGCTGTCCCAAATGTACTGCGGTCCAAACATTGTCATTTCTTTTCAGTTCTTGTCAGTTCTTTTCTGAATGGCAGCACGTTTACTGTGCTTATAAAGCATGCAGCCCCGCCCACCTTTGCTACACGCGGCTACTACTCTCCTAAAATGGTTCTTCCTGTTGGAATTTCCAGAAGTTTTTGCCACTGCGCAATTAGTGTGCGTTAAAAGAGTTTTGCCACTTTAATCAGATAATATGAATCCATAAATATAAAAATCACGGAATAGGCTACTATACAGACGGAAAATTGTTATTAGGAATTGTTTTATTTTGATTTTGTATTAGCCTACACAATCACTATAATATAAACGATGATGGAAAGAGCGTGTTGAATCACAGCGCAGAGAGTATAACTAAACAAACGACCCAAAAGAGCGAGATAAAATTCAGAATGTGTAAACGAATTTACCATTGAGTGTTGGCACTGTTTTTTTCTGTTTAGATAGCAGCTCTAGCAGTTAATCTCGCCAAGTCCCAGCTGATATAGCTAGATACTCCAAATCCCAATTTTTTTAACCCTGCTAAATTATCTATTGATCATACAAAATATGACAGGTAATATTAATTTGTCACTTTCAACTTTTCTGTAAGAGTATCTCCAGGAACAGCAATGAGTCTAACAATTATTCCAATCTTATAAGGTAAACAACGCCATCTGCTGTTTTTAAGAGGCAAGTGCTGCTGCGACACTCTCGGGTTCTCAAGACTTGAAATAGATATTAGACATCTCTTATTTTCTTTCTTTTTTTCAGATTTAGACCTTTGTTTTAATGCATAAAATGGGATTGAGTTAAAACATGTTTTACACAGAACCTGTTATAAAATGAACACCCACTGCGTCCTTCATGTGACAAGGTTTGATAGAGTTCTGAAGGGATACATTGCCTCCAGTTTAAATTGTAGATGTTGCTTCTTTCACATATTGTCCTTTTCTTTCTGGGTCAACGTATCTGCATGGCCAGCATATCTGCATGTGTGTAATTTTTTTTCTGTTGAAAATGCGGGTGCAATGTCAAATACAAATAACACGAATTATCGTATTTTCAGCATCAAGAGACTATTCAAGAGACCAGTGGAGACCATGCTCTTATTATAGGCATTACATAATTAGTGTGACAGGGTTTAGACTGAGGAACATAACTTTTAGTTTGATTTTTAATGAAATATATTTTATTAGGCTATTAAAATATTTCTCACATATTTATTTAATATGTGACAAATAATTGCTTACCTTATTGAGGAAAAAATAAATGTATAAAAAACGCATACACACAAACAAACTATGCACATTTAGTTAATAAAAAAGTAAATACAAAAAACTTCGGTGAAGTGCCTTAGGGACATGCATCAATAATTATTATAATATTTATTACAATAATTATTATAATTATATTTATTATTACTACCAACTGTAGTGCCTATCACTGTATGACTACATTGTTGAACTTTTTTTTTTTTAATAAATGCTCTATTTAATTAGCTATTTATTTGTTTGTTTGTTATTGTGTTTATTTATCAAATATAAAACCCGGTGGCCGTATACAATAAAACCGACAATAATACATGTCCATACATTATGGGTTTATGACGACTAAAAATCAAAAGTAATTTAAATGACTTTCACCGCATATCGCGAAAGCGAAACCTATCTCTCTGCCTTTTTTGTTTCGTTTTCGTGACATCGAATCTTTCGATACGCGGACCGAAGGGAAAGAACGCATCCTGAAATATAAAATGAGGTAGGGCTGAACAAAACTTACAATAAATAACACATTTATTAACCATCCGTTGAGTTTAGATACTCCGCATGTGCTGACTAATCTTAAACAACTGTACCGAAAACACGCCTAAATCACCCTGTAGTTAACGAGTCATTTACGCATGTTATATCGCATTGCTATATCGTAGCAGTCAATATATATATATATATATATATATATATATATATATATATATATATATATATATATATATATATATATATATATAAAATACTGTGCAGTACTCTGGTTATTTATTAAAATATACTGCCAGTTCTACCTTGAAAATTCTCGGGGGTACGTTATAAAGCACATAATTTATTTTTCTCATGTCTCTAGCAACAAAGACATGGAAGTTAAGCTCAAGCAGCTGGAGTGTCTTTTTACATGGGGAGTAGAAAAATCTGACATAAGGGATTTGAACAGCTTACCAGAAAGACTCCATGATAGAATCAGATTTTGTCCACAAAGGTATCACGCTACCTATTTCAACCTTCTGGCTTTCATCAGCCACCTGGAGGGGAAAACGGAGAATGCGCTTGATTACCTTCAAAAGGCTGAATTGGCATTAAGGGAAGACCATCGACAGAAAGTCGAGTTCCTTGTGACCTTCTCCAGTTTTGCGTGGGTACACTATCACTTGCAGAGGCTAGATGATGTGGAAGATTACTTGAACGAGATGAAAAGTATATGCAAGGACATACCAGGTTCGTCGGATTACTCCTGCAGCTTGCCCTCAGTACATGGTGAGAAAGGCTGGAGCTTTCTGAGACTTGGAGGAACGTTCTATGAACAAGCAAAAGAGAGTTTCTCTAAGGCTCTTGAGGCGGAACCAGACAACGTGTATTTTAATGTAGGCTACGCAATAGTGCTTTACAGGATTGATGGCATGAACAAAGCAGGAGATACTGGAACTGTCACTGAACAGCTAAGAAAGGCTCACAGCCTGGAGCCCACAAACACTGAGATCATGGTACTTTTGGCTCTGAAACTCCAGAGGTCAAGGAGACAGGAAGCACAGAACCTTATAAAAGAGGCCCTCAGGTTGTCTCCCGATGTCCCACAAGTAACCAGATATGTTGCTAAATATTTCAGGGCAGAGGGCTCCATTAGAGAATCCCTGTCTCTCCTCACTAGGGCAGTGCAACACGCCCCAAACTCCTCCTTCCTGCACCATCAAATAGGCCTTTGCCATAAACAGCTGCTTATTCAGATGTTGGAGGAGAAGAGGCCTGGTAAACGAGTTCCTGCTGCTCAGAAATCTGCTAAGGTGGCTGAATGTATCCAGCACTTCTCAAAGTCTGTGGAGCTGAAGCCTAGCAATATTTATGCTAAAGTCAATTTAGCAGAGGCCTACGGGGAGAACCGACAACTTGCACAGGCCGAGAAGATTTTCTGCAGCCTGATAGACGACAAGGCTCTCAGCGAGTCCGATAAGCAGCACTGCTACACGTCCTATGGTGCATTTCTGCTCTACAAGAAAAAGGACGAAGACCAAGCCGTCAGTCAGTTCAAGTCGGCATACACGATTCCTATCGACGGCTATGAAAGGAAACAAGCTGGCAAGAAGCTCAGAGTAATCGCAGAGAGGAATCTCAACACCAAGCAGAAAATCAGAGAAGCTTACGAGATTTTGGCTTTTGTATCTTCTGAAGACAAGCAGGAGACACAAGCAAAGGAGTATCTGCGGAGAGCCCATCAGTACTGCTCACATACCGATGAGCTGTCAAAAAACTTTGCCAGGGGACTAAAATTTTAACTTTTTTACTTTTACTTACAATAATGCTTCTAATGTACACTTAATTGTTTACGTAGTAAAAAGTAACATTCTGGGTGTTATTGATGGGGATTTTGACTTTAGTACAGATTACACAATTAGTTACTGTCTTTAACGTGTCAGTAACAAACTTACTTTTACTTTAAACAATGTTTTGTTTGTGTGTGTCACTATATATAAATGAAATATACATAATAAAAATAAACAAATAATTTTTATGTACAGTTTTATTTAAACAAATAAATACATGTGCTAAAGAAACATGACAACCAGACACCAGATGGCTGGCAGTGGTTTACACAGCCTTCGTTTAATTCATTTACGCAGCCTTGAGCTCTCTGTAAATTTCTGTCTCTCTTTCCCTCTCTCTTCATCCAAAGTTTCAGTTTTCATTTTGAGTTTACCACTCCCATCTCTAGGAGAGGTCAATAAAATCTGCACAAGCTTCCGCATTAAATAGATTCTGAAACATTCATCATACAGGCGTCCTATAAGGTAAGTGCATGCCTACCATTATAAAGTTTTTTTTTTTTTGCAGTTGGTCTATAGTAATTTTAGCGAAGCAAAGTTAAAGCTAAGCTTAAGTGAAAGCAAAGCTATTTAAAATAATATATAACATTTTGAATAAATGTACTTTTTAAGATTATGGCCAGAACAAATCCGTTTAAATAAAATATATTCCTAAAATGGCCAAAAAACATAATTTGAAGCAATAGCTCAAATAACATTGTATGTTTGTTTTTTTTCTTTTATGCCAAAAATGATTAGAAATTAATATATTTTGTAATATCTTCAGGGAATATATTTTGTAAATTTCCTACAGTAATTTTTTTCATTTATACTATGCATTGCTAGGAACTTCATTTGGACATTTTTAAAAGGGATTTCCTCAATATTTAGATTTATATTTGGAATCTTGGCTAAATATTGTCCTATCCTCCTATCCTAATAAATCATACATATATATATATATATATATATATATATATATATATATATATATATATATATATATATGTGTGTGTGTGTGTGTGTGTGTGTGTGTGTGTGTGTGTGTGTCTGTGTGTAATTGAGAATTATTTATTTTACTTTTATCAGATATGGATCTGGACAGAACTCTGAGATCAAAACTTCACCAGCTGGAATGCCACTTCACCTGGGCTCTGATAAAAGATGATATAGATCTAAATGATATTCTCAATAGACTGGAAGAACAGATTAAGTTGGACTTCGCGAAGAAAGAAAGACTTGCCAGAACTTATAGTGCTCTGGCATATGTCCAATTCCTTTTGGGGTTACACGAGGAAGCCCATAACAGCCTCATGATATCTGTGAAGTTACACACGGAATGCCATGGGGATGAATTTCACAAGACGCTCATTGTCACTTATGGAAACCTTGCCTGGTTAAACTACCACATGAAGAACTACACAGAATGTGAAAATTATTTGAAGAGGCTTCAGGAGATAAACGAAACCTTGCAAACTGAGTTTTCATCTGTCCCAGAAGTGCTGGGTGAGAAAGGATGGACTTTTCTTAAATTCTCCCGGAAATATTACGATAGAGCCAAACAATGTTTTAGGAGGGCTTTAGATCTTGAACCCGAGGAAGGGGAATGGAATGCTGGCTATGCCATTTCCCTGTATCGCACTGATTACGAGAAATGCACTTTGGAGGATTCGCACACAATAAAGCAACTGAGACTGGCCATTGAAACGAATCCAGATGATGACGTTCTCAAAGTCCTCCTAAGCTTGCGACTGATGGTTTACAAGAAGTACAGAGAGGCTGAAAGCTTGGTAGAGAAGGCTTTAGAAAGCTCTCCAGATCACCCACATGTAATGAGATATGTTGCGAAATTCTTCAGGAACCAAGGAAGTGTGGACAGGTCAATTGCTCTTTTAAAGCGAGCCCTTGAACGCTCACCTAATTCAAGTTTCATTCATCATCAGTTAGCTCTTTGCTATAAGATGAAGAAAATCCAACTGCTGCAAGAGGGAAGTCACCACACCAAAGGGTCAAGAGTTCAACAGATTCGCAATCAATGTATCTATCATTTAGAAAAGGCCACCAGCTTGACGGCCTTCTTCATTTCTGCAATGAGCGATCTAGCGCTGATGTATGGAGAAAACCACGACATGTCACGGGCTGAGGAGCTGTTTCAGGTCACTTTCAAAGCAGCCGAAGAGAAGAATGACAATCTACACGTGGTCAATTTGTGCTATGCTGAGTTCCAGCTATACAGTCACAGATGTGAGCAGTTGGCTATTAAACACTACATGGAATGTCTAAAGATAAGCCCTGATTCGGTCGAAGGGAAAAGAAGTGCCTATGGTTTAAAGAAGATTGCTGACAAACGGATTAAGAGAAACTCACTGGAAGGGTAGGCTTATGGCATACTAGGGTTTCTTCATAAAATAAAAGGAGAGAAACATCAGGCCATTGAGTGCTATGAGAAATCTCTGAGTTATGAAGACAATGATGAGTTCCTCAGCAACCTTAGCGCACTCAGGCTGTCCTTGCAGTGAAGTCATCACATATTTTGTGCTTACACTATCAGATGTACATACTGCTATACGCATCTGAGCGTGCTACATGTATCGACACTTTATGGTTATTTATTATATAACTGTATAATGGAGATTAAGTTAAATTATATAATATACTTTGTCTTTATTAATGGCTAAAATAGTTTACAGTATTTCTAAATGGTCTAATACAGTATTTACCCAAAAGTCACTTTACACTAAGAGCTTAAAAGTTGAAACAAAACTTATAATGTATATAGGTCTTGTTTCTTTGTCTGTTTTTCTCAAGCAGTTGTTTGTACAGATCAAAAACTGTTACACGGGTACTGTGGATTGATAAAAAAAATGTAATTGTTTCTTGATGTGAGAATAATCAATAATAATATATCAAGTACTGGTGAAATAAACATTTACCTTTAAACCTATGATCTTGCCACATCATTTACCATTGTTCTTTCTAACAGCTGTTTAGTATTTTAGCAGCATTATAGCAAGTTTTACAGCTCTTCTTCAAGAACACAAAATGCATAAATGACTATATTTTCCCATAATTTGATAGTCAACAATTCTGTCATCATTTAAGGCGTCAAACAGCCCTGGAGAGTTTAGATGCAACCCTTATTAAACGCAGCTAATCCAGCTAATGAGTCAATAAGGCTTATTTGAAAGCTACATGGTATGTTTGTTGGAGTAGGGTTAGAATTAAACACCAGTTGAGTTTGACACCCCGCTTCTATGTGGACAACAAAGTTTGTGACTGGATTGTGACTGATTAGTTCCAAAGGCAAGCATGTTAAAAATTTACCAGAGCTAACATCCGGAACCATCATGCTTTATAGGAGCTACGAATGACATCCAATTACAATTATTGTACTTTTCCTATGCAATTTATTGTCAGCAATGCGCATAAGCAAATTTATCTTATTACGTCACGAGTAGCTCTTACAAAGCATGACGTTTCCGGGTTTTATGATTCTTGCGCGATTCGGAAAACGAAACTGGCAAGCGACTGAAGTGGCATGACGGTGCATCTTTCAGGAAGTAAAAGTGGGTTTCTACACTGACTGCATACTGAGTTAATAAAACATCTTTGTCTCAAAGGATGTCAGAGATGAGGTGAGTGCCGTTTCGAAATCTGAAATAAAGATTAGTCTATCTTGATTATTTGAAACTAAATGACAAACCGTAATGATAAAAATGAAAAAGTTTTGAAATCTGGCCGGCAAGACCCGAACATGGGTAGTGTTTGAATAGAAAAGCGGTAGCTTGTCAGTGATACGTTTCCCAAAAATGTACTTTAACTATGTTTGGTCAAATTCTGTCGGTAACTAACGGCGCTCCTGCTCTGTCGAGTTTCAAGTTAATTTGGTCACGTCCTGCACAATTTGTATGTCTCCCTAAATTCTACGTGATATAAATGTTCAATAATAATGTTCAATAGTAATGTTCAATATCACGTAGGGCAGATGGATAGTTTGCACACTAACACTGATTTAGATTAGACAATAGAATACTTCAATCATAGTAAACATTAAACATAATAATTTCATTTTGCACATATAGCCTATATTCTTTCTGTTTCATTGGGAAATTAATTGCTGAATGTGGTTCAGAATAAATTTGACAACTGCTAACGTTTCTACAATTTAATATCAATTTAATTTGTTAATAGCTTTGCATTAAGGGAGGCTTGAGTGAGAAGTAAATAATAACCAGCTGCCAAAATAATAAATCATTTAAATGAACAAATATACAAAAGAAATGTAAAACAAAAACAAATATTATTAAATTATTTTTTATTTTAATTTTCTATTGTGTGATTGTACTTTCAACACATTTATTTTTTTATATATTTATTTTTTACATCTGTTTATTTGCACATATGCATCTTAATATTTATTTATATTAGTACTGTGAAGTGATAATTCACTATTAATCACTTTTAAAAAAATGTTTTGTTTACATGATATATGTGTGTATATTTCTTACGTAAATTTGTAAATGTATAAATACATGTAAAAATGTTACATTTATATATTAAATATAATTGTAAATATTTAAAAACATATGTATTTTTCTAAATCCATATATTTAGAAAAATAATATAAAATACCTATATTTTAAATATAAAAATGCTACAATTACATATGTAATATTAGAATATACTACTGAATATGCAGGTGTTTGATTCACACTGATCAATATGCTTACATAGACTGAGCTGCAAATTTTTTGACAAATGCTGGATGAAATAATGAAAAATAATGAACAGATGTTTATATTGAAAAGAGGACATTCATTAATTCATTCATTCAGCTTTAACATTCAGTACTGGGACTGGTCAATTCCTACATATAAAAAGTTCTGAGTACATTGGTGGATAAGGTCAGCAGGCAGCATTCTCTCTGCATCCACACTAACTAGTATTGTTGTAGAACATAACGACCTGTGGTGTGTTCCAAAAAGCAGGTTATGTGACATAAGTAAGCAGATAATCACAATTACAAAGAGGTAACATCTAGGGTATGCAAGTAGCCATAGCAACTTGCTTTGTGAAGATAACCTGCTCCGGAGGTTACGTTTCAGGGTTAGTTTACTTCAGAGGCATCAGAGCATGTATGCTTATATATATATATATATATATATATATATATATATATATATATATATATATATATATATATATATATATATATATATAGTTTGAGACCAATAGACTAAGCCATAGTTCAATTAGGACATTTAAGTAATATTTATTACTGTGCCTTAAAAAACCATATATTTTCTCTAGTTCAATCCAGGACAGTTTATGATCGAAACTGGATCAGCTGGAGTGTCACTTTACTTGGGACATTAAAAAAGAAGATCTAGTCTTGACGAATATCCACAATAAGCTTGAAGAACAGGTCAAGATGGATCTAGGGAGGCGGCTAGGAGTTGCACGAACTCACTGCTGTTTAGGATACGTGAAATTTCTTCTCGGGATGAAAGATAAGGCCCTTACTGACCTGTTGAAAGCTGAGACACTCATTAAAGAAAATCTCGGTGTCAACTGTGACAAGACTCTCATTGTCACTTATGGAAATTTAGCCTGGATAAACTACTACATGAAGAACTACACGGAGAGTGAAAGTTACCTGATGAAGCTTCAGGAGATTAAAGAAACCTTTTTAGCCGAGCCTTCCTCTGTCCCAGAGGTGCTTGGTGAGAAGGGATGGGCCTATCTAAAATTCTCTTGCAAATATTATTCCAAAGCCGCAGAAGTTTTTCAAAAGGCTGTGGAACTGGATCCAGAAAATAGTGAGTGGAATGCAGGTTATGCCATTGCTCTGTATCGCACTGAAACTGATAAAGATTTCACTGTGGATTCACCTGCAATCAAACAACTAAAACGGGCTATTGACCTCGACCCGGATGATGATACCTCTAAAGCTCTCCTAGCAGTTAAACTCTTGTTCTGTTCCAAAAAGTTGATGAATGAGTCTGAGAATCTGATAGAGACAGCTCTAAAGGGGTCTCCAGAAGATACACATGTCATAAGATATGTTGGCAAATTCTTCAGGAATCAAGGATCTGTAGACAGGTCAATTGCTTTGCTAAAGAAAGCACTTAAAACTTCACTAAATACAGGATTCATACATCATCAATTGGCAATGTGCTACAAGTCCAAGAAAATTGATTTACTGATGGGAAAAAAGGAAGTAAATAGGTCAGAGGTAAATAATGCACGGAATCAGTGCATTTACCATTTAGAAAAGGCAACTGCTTTAAAAGATTCCTTTATCATTGCTATGAGTGAGCTTGCACTTCAATATGGAGAGAGAGGTAACCTGGTCAAGGCAGAGGAACTGTTCGACACCACATTTAAAACAGCTAGAGAGAAAAATGACGGTGTGCATATAGTGCATTATTTCTATGCTGAGTTCCAGCAGTATTCTAACAGACGTAAGGACTTAGCAATCAGCCACTACAAGCAGTGTTTGGAAATGAGTCCACATACTGATGAGGGGGATAGAAGCGCAAAGAAACTGATGGCAATTGCCCAGAGATATATCAAGGATGACAAAGATCATTGGGAGGCCAATGCAATACTGTCATTAATTTATCAAAAGAAAGGGGAAATGTTTGGGGACACCAAGAGCTATGCTGCCACTCCATCCAGTGAAGAGGATGATGAATCCCTCTGTAATCTTTTGGAAATTAATTGCAAAATATAAACTTTTAAAAGGATTCTGAATTATCTAAACACACACACAAAAACACACACACACACACACACACACAATGAGCCTTATTTATGTGCACAGAAAATATGCACATAATTCATTACTCTTATTCTAATGTTGATGCCAAGGTAGGAATTTGCATAACTGACAGGCCAACATTATCCAAATTATGTGAATATAAGGCCTTTTGATAGTCTCACCTCTCTCTTTTTCTTGCTAGTTTGCTTTCTTTCTCACACTCCTGAGTACATGCTCAAGATCTAGTATGGCATTCTCAGAAACTGTTTTAGGTAGTCCTAGAATTAGGCCTAATTGTGGCCATATATTTAAAATGCATTTTCTTACACTTATTGATGAATCATGAATTGTGTGTGAAGGTGTTCATAAACCATTTTAAATGAGTAAACTAGGGCGAGTTATTGTTATCTCTGAAATGTTACTTTTTACCTTAAAAATCTCTTTGATGTATTCAGTTGGCTTTATTACAGTACCCTGTGCTGAAAGGCATATATATATATATATATATATATATATATATATATATATATATATATATATATATATATATATATCAACACCTGTTGTAATACAGTCTTTCAGTTTCTGGATGTATTAAAATTATTTTACTCATCTTTTCTCTGCACTTCAGTTGTCTTACCTCTTAACAAGTTGCTTCTTAATTAATTAGGTAATTTTCATTAGTTGTTTAATCTGTTTCATTAAAATGTTATTTCAATGCATGGTGTTGAGTAATGATCATTATATGTGTTTAAGAACAAATAGAATTTGTGTTTACAGGTGCACTATACATTTTATAATATTGTAACTTGTACTACTTTTGCATGATAGCCTATGGTACTGATTTTACCAATAATGTTGCTTAAACTTTCAGAAGCAGACATGCAATTATTTGCGTGTGAGATTAATTGTAAGTCTAACATTACATGTTTAGCTTTATTGAGTAGTTTGTTATTGTATCTTTATTGTATATTTAAAGTATTTTAATGAAAGCATGAGATTTAAAAGAGTTGAAGAATGTATGGGTCCATCAGATCTGATATTGTTTTTATTTATTTGATATGTATACTACTGCTGGGGTATTATTTAAAAATGTTGATTACAGTACCTTAAAGCAGCTATCTTTTAGTAGTTCATATATAGGTTTTTCCCCCATTGTCATAGTTGTTTTTTGTTTTTGTTTGTTTCTTACCTTTTGATAAGTTGACATTCTTCTGATGGTAATTATTTATGAGTACCAGCTGGTTGAGATTAGTAGCATGCATACAAACGTACATAAGCCTATTTCTTGAGCATTTTGTAAAATATAGAAACTGCTTAGTTGTAGCAAACTCATGATCATAAAAAAATACAACTTGTCAAAAACATCAGAGTGATGACATTTACCCTTCATATCTGAATTTTACAGTTCAGACCGTCCAGATATCTAGAAATCAGCACTGCCCTCTACTGACTTAAATAAACATACTACAGTTGGAACTTTAGTCATAACCTGCTTAATTGAAGAAAAACTCATTGACATTATTGTGAAATTTGAGAGATAGATACAAAAATATATACAAATTCCTGATGTGTGTGTTTTTAAAGTTGCTAGTGTAGATGAGATTCTTTTTTTTTTTTAACAAAGTCAATAAAAGGCAAATAAGATTTTTTATAAACGTAACTCCTCTGAAGGAACAATTCAATCAATTAAGCATTATTACTGACTATACATGCTAACAAAATTTGATTAAACCAATAACAAAAAAAAATACAAATTGCTATACCAATGCTATGAAGTAGCTGGTATAACTATCCTCAAGTCTTTTGTTTTAGAAGTATAATAGTCTGCTTGTTTGCCTTCACATGACACCAGTTTTGGGTCATTGTTGAGACTGTTCTTTTGGTTCTTCTGACAACGGCGAATGAGAGCGACTGAAAACAGCAGGACAGAACTGGAGATCAGGGCAAACCCGCTCAGAAAGAACGTAGCTGTGTAAGTCCCTGTGGTGTCTACCAACCAACCTATGCAAAAAAAAAAAAAAAAATCACATTATTAGCGTATTATTTTATTACAGTTTTTGTTTTTTTTCCTTTATCCTTCTAAGAACAGTTTGGATAGGTATCTCTGTAGATATTAAATATTATTTTAAAAGTAAAACTTGTTGTTAATGGTTTTACAAAGAACATTCCAGGTAATCTTCAACATCATTTTTTGAACTGCATCTATGGCATGTTGTTGATTACCACAGAAAATAAAAAGTGTGACGAAAAATGACTCAGAACTGACCAATTCAAGGCTCTTACCTCCAATGGGTGGGCTGACCAGATAAGGAACAGCGTGGAGGAAGTACACAACTCCTAGAGCTGATGATAGGTATGTTGTCCCTACAACATCTGATGTTACAACAGGAATGAGGGCAACATAGGCCCCGTCAAAGTACCCATAGAGCACAGAGAAGGGTACCAGCAAGACAAATGTGTGCAAGAGGGGTATAAAAAGACAGCACAGTCCCTCCATTCCCACAGCAAACATGTAGCATATATTCCTGTACTTCTTCAGACACCTGGGAAAGATACAGAAAGTGTTAGTCAGCATGATCAGCAAACAATCAGCAATCGTTGTCTGTTTTTCGAAAACCTGAGCATTTTTTTTTATCTCTTTGACCTCTATGAATCATTCATCAGACAAGAAACCATGACATGAACACTCTTTTAAATTTTAACTCTAAACTGACTGCATGTGTATTAAGTTATGAATAGCTTTGTATTTAAAAAAAATATATATAAAATAAACAACATGTGACTCGGTCAATAAATAACCTATTCCTGCTTTTGACTGTAATGCATTACTAACACAGCGCAAAACAACATACCTCCTGTCAGTGAGCCAGCCAAACGTGATGTTGCCAACAATGTCAATGACCCCTAGTATGGACATCAGGAAGGCAGCGTGCTGATGACCGACACCTACATCCAGCGCATACGGTACTAGGTACACAAATGGAAGACTGCACCCACTGGCCAGCAGCAGGAAGGAGCCTGCCAACACTAGGAAGTCAGGCATGAGCAAAAAGTGGTATTCCTGCATGTACTGCAGACAACGTTGTTTAGAGTCTACTTCTAAATTGTCATCCACGGACTTTCCAGTAGGAACGTTGGGAGGCTTAACACCATACTCGCACTCTGAGTCTACTGGAAGAGGACAAGCCTCCTCTTCTTTTAGAATTATAGGCCGTAACAAAGCTCCACACACACACAGGTTAGATACAAAGCCCCCTAAAATAAGGAGGGCCCCTCGCCACGAGTAGTGTTCGATTAGCAGCTGCACTACTGGGGCCAGAATGAAGGTCCCGATGCCACTGCCAGACATGGCAATGCCATAAGCCAGAGCCTTCCTCTCACAGAAATAGATACCGACCATGGCAATAGCTGGAGTGTAGCAAAGGGCAAAGCCTAACCCTAAAAAACAAGAATATAAATATAGATTATAAAAAACATAGAATATGGGTCTGTAGGTGAGTGTTTTATTATTAGTGCTCTTACCAGTCAACACTCCCAGGGTAAGGTAAAGGTATTCCAGACTGGTTGCGAAGGAGCTGAGGACTAAACCTATGGAGGCCAAGAATCCTCCTAGTATTACAGCTACACGACATGACAAATGATTCCCAATCAGGCTTCCGAGTGGAGCTGCAAAAGTATAATTCGAATAAACATATTGTGCAAATCATATTTGACAATTTGATAGAAAAAATATAGATTAAAAAAAATAGTCTGCTACTATACATATAATTTGTATATATATTTTATATTTTTATATTTTATATAGATGTTGATATTTGAATATAGCCTTAAAAAATTATTTTAAATTGTAATAGTATTTCACAATATTAACTGTGTTATGATTATAAAAATTGTGCATTTAATATAAATTGTGTATTTCTGAGAATATTTCTGTAATAAATGTACATTCACATGAAAATGTAAAACGTCCTGCTTTCAACCACTAAGCAAACATAATTTTGTTATGTTTGATAAAGTTTAATAAGGTTTGTCTGTGTTTTAAATGGCCACTCATTTTTCAATATTACATTACATAACATTCATTGCAAGAAATATTACATTTTTGGTAATCACAATTGCAGTCACAATTGCAACAATTATTATTTTGCATGAAATTCCTCAGAAGTGGTCAACACATGGGATGGAAATGCTTTATTTGGTAATCGTCTTAATATTCCACTAATGAACCGCTCTCCTGTACTCCTGTACGGCCCGTACCAATCATATTGTAGCAGCCTTGTGATAAAAGATAACATACTGAACGCTTTTGAAAACCTATATAAATAAAAAATGTATTTTGTTTACTAGTCAACCGCATAAAACGTCCTTTCCTTAGCAATGTAATTCTCAAGCTTGCTATACTGTCAACAGCAGACAGCACTGGGTGCAAGGAAAGCAAACAGGCCTCTTTTTTGGGGTCAAGCTTGCGACACTGATGTGTCCTCTCAAGATGTTCGCTGTGTGTTGCTGACTTCAAGAGAATGTTTTCAGCCTCCCACACTGCAGGTCTTTTTTAGTGTCTTATGCAACTGTATTGTCTCAGATGGACAAAAACTCTGAACCAACTGTGTGACCAATGAAGAAAATAGAATTTGTAACTGCCGGAATCCCTACGTCAGGCTGAGCCAATAATGATGACTGCGATGCACTCGCGTCCAATATAATCAATACATACCACACAGCATGGTTGTGCAGTCTACTAATGAATGAATCCATGCCGTCCCAGAGTAATCTCTTGCAAAGTGCATCTGAAACTCAACGAAGAATATGGAGATGCATCTGAAAAAAGAGAAAAAGACAACTCTGATCAGACAAAACGCACTTAACGCACATTTGTGGTCTTTAAACGAACACATTCTGACACTTCAAACTAACAACACGCTTTGAAGCCCAGTGCCATTCACAGTCAGTAACAACGAACGTAAAAATGTGGGTGCCTGCATATGAAAGGCTGAGAAGAGGTAATGAGGCGCAAGCCTTTGCAGTGCCTGTTCTGCACCTGAACAAACAAAACTAGATCACCATTCAGGTCAGTCGGGTCAGAGCACTCAGTGTGGGTATGACAGCCAGAAACTCTCACGTCTTCCACCACTGAGACAGACGTGTCTGGCCATTAGCCATCAAAGAAGGAGATGTCTTTCAGGCAACTGTTCCACAGACAGTAAAAAAAAATGTCAGCAAAGCCAAGTTGCAGACTCAAAGGGTAAAATCTTACTCTAGGACTTGAATAACACATATATAAGATAAGAGCTTTCAAATGGGTTAAGGGCAAGAGAATATCCATAAGATAAAGAAGAGGTTAAAAAGGCATGTTTTTTTTTATCCAAAGACCACTGGCTGCCCTTTAAGCTCTAAAAGAGTTTCATCATCTGATACCTCTCTAGCTGATTACTACCACTTATCTCAATTGGACTTAAGAAATGGTCAGAAAAGTTCTTGTTTAAGAGGTGAGAGGTCACATGAACTCCTTTGTTCTCACCAGCCTGCTTGCAATTACGTCCTACCTATATCATTAGTGGATTTTTTTCAGACCTGTTCTTCAGGTTCTCACATTTCACACCTTTCCATGTCAGTCAGTGTACCTGAACATTTAAACCGAACAATAAAATAAGTATACGGCGTAGTCAGTTCAGCACATTCTTTGCCTGAGGGGGAAGAAAAATACCGCTAAATAGAACAGCTTTTTCAAAGCAGTATAATAGGAAGAATCTCTAAACATATTACAGAAAAACAACAAAAGTTGGTTAACGTAAACCAAAGAAATAAAAACACCCAAGAGTTGCTGGCCATTAGATGTAAAAACCAACAACAGCGCGTTATCTATATCCATGTGTGAAGGCCTGAAAGTTGTTTACAAGTCTGTCAAATGTAATCTGACCTCAAAGGCTGCCTCAGAAACATCAGATAGCGCTTGTCACTTTGTGAACCAGTGACTCATTCTAAGTAATTCTCAGCATGGAATGAACTAAATATAGTTGTACTTTATGTACTGTACTAAACTAAAGTATGTACTATTCAAACTAACAATGACAATTTAAGGGGAGACAGCATTCGGTACTGAACATTGTGCAACTTAATTAGTGCTGAAATAAGCCCCGCCTAAGTTAGCTTAAAACTGTTCTAGTTCTACACAGGTAAACAACAGCATACGCCTTTTAAAAAGCTTACCTTGTAACAGCTCTTGTGCAAACAGTTACCACAAAGCAACCAGCCACGATCATCCATCCCCACCCGCCATCAGGAGGAAGGACCCCTCCTTTCTTCTTTTCCTGAGCCATGGAGTCTGTCCGTCCCACTGCTTTTATTTCCCTCAAGCTCCAAAACTCCCGTTCCCAAACACACGTTGCACCTCTCTGCCGCCACACTAACACCGGTCATGGAATTCCTTCTGCAGATGTGAGGCCCGGTCAGTGACTCTGCTGAGCGCGAGATGACACAGACAGCAAAACAGGCAGGAATAAGTAACAAGCTCAGCTAAAATGATTAACAGGCAAAAACGGGTGATGGACATGTTCTGTAAGTACTCAGAAAATGTGACATCTTCCAGGGTTTGGGGCTCCTTTTCGCTCTCACAAATGATTCACAGTGAGAAGCGAAGTGATGCATGACTGCATTCATGGGAAGTGTTTATGAGTGAGAGAGCCCAGTTAAGCTGACGGGTTGCCATATTAACTCGAGACCTTGCAGTCTGCCTCCCTGACCCTTCTGTCCCAATTAAAAAGCAGTTTTTTCCCCCCTAAATACCATCCAGTTTTCAAAGCCACGAGGAGCTACAGCTAAAACAATAAAATGTGGCCATGTACAGAGTCAGGATAAGATGATACCAGTTTCTTCCCCTTATTATGCAACTGAACTTGTACTGTAGTTTATGACTCTTCTAATCTAGATATCAGTACAGTGTGGGAACAGCACCAATTGCAAATTTTTTTCAATGCAGCAAGAAAACATCAACTCAGCAGATATCTCTGAAGGTAGTGATCATTTCTGGGATTATTTACTTTCCTCGTCCTATATTTAAATATGCTTCGTCAGTATAGCAAATAATATTATGCGTGCAGAGAGTGTTAATAACATTAGCATTATATATTGTTATTAACTTTTGCACCTGCAAATCTTGTCATGAATTTGTCTTTAAATAATAAAAAAATATATATATTATAATAAATTATCTTTTTTTTTTTTTAAACATTTAAATCAAGTGCTATTGTTGCTGTTATTAGAGAGGTATTATTTGTCTTTAAGTATTTCAAATAATTATAAAGAAAGAAAACGGAACATTTCACGCCGTGTTGTTTTTCTTTTAACAACGGAATATAACTTCACCAGTGTACGTCGCTCGCTTGTTGAAACCAGATGTTTGAAGAAACACTCAAAGCGCTACTAAAAAAAAAGGCACTTACCATTTTATAAAACTACCGTAAACACGGGTCCAAACGTTCCCCATTCGACTCCTCCGCAATCGCGCGAGCTGCTCCGGACGTTTGAAACTCTTCTGCACATTCGTTTAATTGAGCCGGTGCAGGATGTTCATCAACATCCTGCGGCTTCCACCGAGCGAACAAGTTTGCAGCTGTCGGAACATCAAGACCAGGCTACATCGACATGTTTAGACGTGCGAGCTATGAACCTATTTACCTCTGACTCCACTCCCCCTACACGTGAAAAGAAAAATTATGCAAGTATGCATGGCAGGGCAACAGCGTGGATTTCCCTGTTTAAACTCGCAAAACTCGCTGGAGGTGCTCGGAGGTTTTGCCCTAGTTTTAGTTGCTGTCTAGGATCAACGCCAGTTTACAAACGTCCTCGGCATAAAGCAGTTTAGAGTCTCATAAGAAGGCTGCTACCAGTTTTTTTCCACTTCTGGTGAATTCATTTAGAAGTACTGTAACGATTCGATTGACAAGTTGCAAACTAAAGATTTGCGTAATAGCTACTATTTCAGTCTTTCCTCAAAAATGTGACGTTTGATTCAATGTGTTTATTGTGAATTTGCTGCCCACTGATTAATCCCATCCAGAATAAAGGTTTTCTTTTGCATGTGTTTGTGCTGTCTATATCCATTTTGTATATACACACATACACAGTACATATTTAGAGAATATTTACACACATAAATACAAATAAATACACAGCTCACACATATGTAAACAAAAACCTTCTTTTTTTGGGGAGTCAGTAAAATACGAAACAGCTGAATTCCCTGGGCGACCAATCTGAAATAATGTTCTTTCAAGGGTTTGCTTTTGTGTTTATAGAGACCTGGGTTTTGTAACTATTTAAAACTAAAATAAAACGTACATTTCTTACACTAAAATAAACAACAGGGTCTACCATTGTTAATACTTTTCCTCATGAAATTGCAATTTGTTTCCAAAACTGGGATAGTGAGCAGCAAGAAATTACTAAAATATTAAGCAAAAAAGGTACTAGAATGAACTGGTATAAGTGGAATAAGTATTTATATATAATGAGAAGCAAAAGTGTATGAAAAGAAAAAAATGAAATGATTACAACAGCCACAACAGTAAAACAATTTCCATAATTAACACATTTATTAGATATTTACAAAATAGTTTATTGACAAATGAAGTTAGCTTTCCACATGGTAACTCAAAACCAATATAAAAACTTCTTAGTGACATTTTTCAGCCAGTAACATGATTTCTTCATTCCCTATGAGGCATTAGTAAATCAAGGATTTCTCTATGACCAACATCAAATGTTATATCATAAGAAATACGCTTAAAATGTATGTAGTGATACGGTTTAAGATTCATAAGATTGCCTGAACACCAAATAAACTTAAATTAAAAAGATTTTTAGTCTGTAATTACACATACTCACTCAGATCACATATATTAGACAATGTCATCGGGATATTGAGGTCATTAAAGAGGAGTATTAGCAAGGAAAATGAACATCTAATTATCTAAAATGAGATGATTTATAAAGACACAATTTAGCTCTAGAAAAGCTTATAATTAAACTGTAATGTCGCTTCTGCATTTATAATTTAGAACATGCTTCTTGAAAACTGGGCAACAAACATGTACAGTTTGGGACAGACAGAATACATTTATGAAAGGAGAGAAAGGTTTCATACGATTTAACAGCTAGCGCAATGAAATGAACATGCGCTGACATACGATCCAAGCGTTATGCTGGTTTAAATAAGAACAAAACCTGATAGAAAGGCAATTCGACTACATTAGATGGAGCGATCCACCCAAGTGCCAAATTAAATGACACATCTGTTCAGAAACCGCTTACATGCTTTGCATTGGCTCAGTTAAAATACTATGTACCGACACATGCATTCAGTCTGCTGTGGCATAGGTAAAGCAAAAAAGAAAAAGAAAACACCTCAAATATACTTTTTTTTTTAAGGATCAATGGATACAGCGACATCTGGATTTAGCATTAGCAACAATACAGAGGATACAGAGATAAAAGCCTTGTCTCTATCAGTAAAAGGCACCCCGTTAAAACACTTGGAAGTTATTTTTGTGGCTCAGAGAGATGTTGGGGTGCCATTGTGCATAATCCAGACATCCAAAGACAAAATGGCACCCCACTGCATAAGGCAATTCTAAAGACTGAGCGGAGGAAGTAAAGCATGAATCAAAAGACAAAAGGAACAGATGTAGAGGCAGTGTGCTTAATGAGCTGTTACAGATCTTACCAACAGCTAAAGACACTTTAATGTCAGCACGGGTCTGTTGTTAAGCTACAGTAGCTGATAAACACACTCACAATAGGTGATTCTTTTTTGACACAAAAGACACAAACAACTAAAAGAAATTACATTAATGACACTATTCCACATATCGCTTCCTTTTAGGAGTTTTGGTCTTGCTTGCATTCAGGATGATCAACGCAATGTCCCAGTGCCGTTAAAAATGAAGGATTAAATTAACTTTTTAGTTCATATTTACAGTGTTGAGGCAAAATGAAAAACTGAAATTGGTACAAAAGTAACTGCTGTCATGCTGTGTGGCTCAAAAGGGAGGGAAATGCAATACGTTTTCTCTTAGAAGTGCTTGTGTTTCTGATCTTACATATTTAAACAGATTATAGTGACTTGGAATTTCTGATTCCAGCTTTAGGAGCACATGTTTAACATACATCTGGTTCTGAACAACAACCTGGAGCGTTCACAATCAAGCCCAGCTGTCCGGTATTAATACAGAGAGTTAAAAAGTGTTTAGGCAGACAGTTAGAAATTCTCATGTTGATACATGAAAAAAGGCTAAATGTTTTCAGTAATAGATGATTTTTTTAAGATGAAAAGGTTTCAAAAGGATGAAGGCATTTGTGAGGAGGTTTAACTAAATGCACTGCACGTCTTAGTTAGCTGTCTCGAATGAAATGCAAGACATCACTACATAATGGCATGAATATGACAAGAAACGGTTTGTGCAAAATAAATCAAAACATTACACACTACAGTGTATATACACAGGGTAAACTGTTAACACATTCAGATCAGAGAAATCTCAGCATTTGGGACTGCAAAACTGAATAGAAATCATTACCAAATAAGAAAGGACTTACTGTACTGTATGTAGTGAACTATGAGAATTCTCCATCTGATGAAGATACTGTTTTCCAGTCAATATAGACAATTTGGTCCCAACACAATCAGTGTCAGCTCAGGTGCATATGTTCTATATTCATTACATAGACCAGTTAAAAGGAGGTAAAGATATCTTAGAAAGAGCTACTCATGTCGACAACCCACTAAACCAAAAAACAGGCCCAATGTAGATAAAACAAGTCTACCCGACATCATTTAGCTAATTCTGCAAACGTTTTAAATACGAGCCTCATCTAATTGAAATGTACTGAAATTCAATTAGTATTTGATGCATTATTGTAAAAAATGTCAGAATTATAAATTTGGACTCACGCTTTAGTGTCCAAAATGACTTTACGTTTAATAATACAATTTAGTATTTTTGATGTAATACACATATTACAAACGCTTGTATGCGACTAGAATCGGGAGAGCAAAGTGCATAAATGGGCTTCTCTTATGGAGTGCTCATCTATGCGTAAATATAAATCTGATTTGTGGTTCAAAGTATGATTTGTTCAGAGGGGATTGGGGAAGGCAGGCCTAATACACATAATACTCACCTCCAAACCCTTTTTATATGTTACAATTGTTTTCATAAAGCTCACAAACAGGGAGTAGAGGGAGTACACAAGCATTAGTGTCCTAAATCATCTTCCAATCAAATCATCAATACACGGCAAAGGCAAAGCTGTGCTGGGATTATGGCAACAGTGACAAGGAACAGTTAGCACGAGGTGCAGCTTATCACCGATGAAAACCTCCAGATCACCTGCTCCTGTCACGAGCATAGAAGGGCCAGCATGTAGATGGTTTGAAGGGAAATGGAAACTCATCACATTATTAAATGGCTTTTCCTTATTAGGGGATGTGGCATTCCTGAAATCTTACAGCAGCTTCTGGTTTAAAGGTTGGGTTTCCTCAGTGTCTCAGGAGTCTTCAGTCATCTTCAGTAGCTCTAGGAAGGCACCAACAGCTCCGAAATAACCCTGCAGTAAAAAAAAAAGCAGACCATTTCATTATTTTTCAAAAATATTTCAATAAATTAATCACATCCAAACATAATATTGTTTACATAATATATGTGTGTACTATGTATATTTATTTTATATATATATATATATATATATATATATATATATATATATATATATATATATATATATATATATATATAGCTTTTAGGAGCATAAAAGAAGCTTAAAAACCAAAAAGCCATAAAAAAAAGGCTACACAACATTTTTTAATCTTTCATTTTAATTTGCATACTAATTTCAAATGACTAGTTTCTGATAAATAAATTGCCATCAATATTATCCAATGACAGGTCTGAGGGTAGACTTTGGAACTGACACAAGGGGGAGCTAAAAGTCCTGTTAAGCTGCAAAGTGGTCACATGAAAGCCACAAACCTTTACGGAGGTTTTTTTTCACTTTTTTTATATTTCTCATTTATTATAGACACATAAATAACTCACATTTAGAGTATGAGGCCAATCCATCTGCTGTATTTATTTTTTTAAATCATCAAGCAACAGGTGCTCATTTTCATCTTTCCCCCTAATATTTACATCCTCACATTCATCTTCAGAAACACCTCTGTATAATAACACACCACACTCTTTTTTGATACCATTTGATTTCCACCATTTAGAAAAATGTGTATTAAATTAATGATATGGGTGTGTTCATTGGCTGATGGCAATTATTTTAATATACTTATAAGTATAATATAATATACTTAACATATACTTGCTTTGATGATATATTGACTGACCACTATAAAGAAGGTTATGGTTACGTATATTTAACTCTAAGATGAACAATCATAATTAATGCAACTGTTTCCAGCATTTGCAAGGAATTACAAATGACAAAAAAGGAAAAAGAAAGACTTACTTCATGTTCTAAGAAAAGGGCTTTCAGTTGTCCGTTAGACCAGAAGTCCATGGCATAGGCTAGCAGCTTAGTTGATACCGTGTTGATCCGAAGGAAATTGCCAACAAAAACCACTCTATCGATATTCTGAAGAAAATTAAAAAACAGACAGTCAAAATAAACAGTAACATTGCTCTTTGAATTCTGAAGGAAATATCTACATTCCACTTGTGCTTGACATTTACACCAGAGTATTTTAGGACAAGAAATAAACATTTATCCATCTTGTGGCTGTTCAGTGTGCTGTGATAGCCCTGTACAATGCTGCTTGATCTCCATGCCACAAGACAACACTGTAAAGAAGCTCAGAGCACACAGAGTTCAAGGTCATCTTTGTCACCACAGACTTATATATTGTTTATCTTACAGGGTAATGGTACTCAATTTATCTTATCTATTCTAAACAAAACATAATTATTCTGAATGGAAATGTGGATAGAAAATGCATTACGTAAACAGAAGAGATGAGCTTTTGCATTAAGAGAAAATGTTTTCAAACCTCATTAACTGCACACATGCGGGCGATGGAACCAATGTTGTTTGTGATGGTGACAAGAGTGGCCCTGGCCAGGTCCTCTTTACTTATACTATCACGTTTCTCCTTGCTCATCATATGACCAAAACTAACAAATTAAAGGAAAAAAAAACTTGAAGATTCTTTTTAATTAACAAACGTCATCATTTTTACATGAATATGACGCAAAATCTATTTATACCTGGATGCAACGGCCGAACCCTGGAGGCCGAAACGTTCGTAATCGCCTCCATAGATGTCCTTCACCAGTTTGTCCACGTTTGTGCTGTCCCCTTTAGCTGCCATCTCTAAGGCCTCCTCAAAAGTCTCACAGCCAGTCAGCAAACAACACAGGCCTAGAAACGTACCACCTCCTAAACTGAATCACAACCAATGAAGCAAATGAATAGCGGTGTTTTTAAAAATGCTGCTTTACTTTAGGTAGATTACAGATCTTGTGTATACAACATATTTAACATTTTCCATTATAAAATAATAAAACAACTACATTAAAAATAAGTCATTTGTAATATTTACTTTACAGTTACAGTACCATAAAACTTTACACTCTTTATCGCCATCTGTGGTTCAAGCTTTTAAAGAAAAAATAGACATTGTGGCCACAAATCAAGAATATATTGCCATTACTTTGTTCATGGCCACATTTTATTAATGATTTCTTTAATTTGGTTAAATGGTGGCCACAATATATTACTTAGTTCGCTCGCTGTAATTTAGTTTTAAAAAACAGGCCACATTTAATTAAAATGGTGAATTTTGTATGTGTTTTAATTTAAAACGAATAAAAGAAAAAGTTTAGGCAACAATTTTTGAAATCATGTGCCATAATTTCTTGCTTTTTCCCCATCAGGTTTGAGCTATATCTGTGGTTCATATCTGATAAATGTGTCATCTGGTCAATAAGAAGCATATCTGCTGCTGTAGTAGCCTACAGCTTCTATTCTTTACTTATGTAAGTGACGTCTACATGCAAGGACGAAAGGCATAAAATGAAAATAAACCTGTTTGCTTAACTACAAGAACAAACATGATGCCGGAATTCACCTGGTGCCTGTGACTCGCTTGTAATCATCCTTGGAGTAGACAGCCAGGATGCTAACCCCCGAGCCAATGTTTACCAGCAACATAGGGAAGGGGTTCTCCAGGCTAAATGGCCTCTTGACACAGTTTTCAGGGTCAGAGGGATTTTGGAAAAAATAACACTCAGGATGGCCATTGAACCCAACTGAGTCAACGTACAGCAGACCTTGAATAAGACAGTCCAGCTCATCCAGCTTCTGCAGCTCCAGCCCAGCCACCTGCAGAAAGAAGCAATTACACAATCATAAATATGACAAACATAGCTAATGTTAGCCAATCATTGTCCTGATAGCAGTAACAGATAAGTGGCAGAACAAGACATTACAGTATGTCAACAAAACAGCACGCTACAGATTAATTTTTTTTTTTTTATATATTCAATCAAATAGGATAAATTCCATTATTATGTTATCATTCACATACCGTTCTGAAGTCATCCTCAAACTTGTATGCGCCCCCACCCGTGGCACACAGTGTGGTGTGTAGACTGGAGAAGTTCTTGTCTCTGCCCATTTGGATGAAGCGGTGCATGTCTTGTGTGGGGAAACGAATGAAGTGCAGGTTGCCTTTCCGGCCGCACATGGTGAGGTTCTTCAACTCCAGGTGAACATCACGGATACCTGTGTTTCCATAAGCCACGTTGGACGTCAGATATCGGCGAATGCTCTTCAGGCTCTCCACTTCCTCTTGTTCTTCTTCAGCAGTTATGTCCTTCGGCTCAAAGTAGACCAGCTTTACTAAGGTCCCTCCGATATCCATTCCAAACCATGGAAAAGCTGGGAAAAAAAAAAAAATATCACATTTCAGAAAGATACATTTTTATATTCTTTCTTAACATGTATAAACTGTATCTTTCTGTGTGAAACTCATGTAAGACAAATAGGTTTTGAAAAACATTATAACATACAGTGTAAAAATACAATACTTAAGACTTTTTCAGCGTTTTTTTTTTTTTTTTTTTTTTTTTTTAAGATTTTAGTATAATATTTATTTGAATGAATAATGAATGAATAAGATTGCTTTGGTAGTGGGGGTGCTTTGGTAGTTTTTTTTCTCTTCACACTGCAGCTTGTGGGCCCTTTTGTTGCCATGGTAACAGTGGTTTCAAAAAGAGATTGCCTGGCAATTCTGAGAAACATCTTGTCTTCAAAATAAAAGTTCACACAAACGTACAATATCCCTAGATAAAAAAAAAACATTTAGTTCTTACTGATACAAATGTATTTTCTATAGTAGTAAATCAGTGAAATACCTTTGCAGCGTCACAGAGTAGTTAAAGTCTGAGTTTAGATCAGTAATGATAATGTAGCTGGCAGACGTACATGTAGGCGAAAGGTGTATGTACTTCTTGTCTCAGAGTGCAAAGTACTCCAAAGCCACCACAAACTAAGTGACTTACAGAAGTTAATAGACAGAGTGAAGTTACAGCAGTTCACAGCCAAGAACCCAAAATGTGATAAAGCAATGGAATATACATTCAAGACAGATTTAAATTAAAATTCAAAAACAATGTTTAAAATCAATAATGGATACTTTATCGGATTCTGAGGAGTGCAATAACTGCTACTTCAACTACTTCACTGTCAGTGTACCGTAAAAAGATGCAGAATAATTAATACCAAGAAAAAGGAATAATTTCGAGTTTTATGTTGCGTCTCATATTTATTAAATAATATTACACAGGACCTTACCTGATTTCTTCACAATTAATTTCATGCTCTGCAGTTGAGACAGAAAGGATATTGAAGATAACAATATGAAGCACGCAACGATCTAAAAATCAATGTCATGCAAATGCTGCCGGTAGAAGAATAAACGTCCTCATGTCTCTTGGCAGGTGGCAATAGTACATTTTATGTTAATTACACAAGTACTGTAAAATCTGCCAGTTCTCTGTCCCCACCCCTTCATGTGATCTTTTTTCTCTCATTGGATGAAAGCGCATGTCCTTCATATCTGGCGTGTTTTGGTCACACCCTCGCATTCTGATCCGGCCAATGAAATCCGCACAGCGAACCTCACATTGATTTCACAACACTGAATAACCCAGTCTTTCAAAACAAATAAACCTCTTAATACAGGCAAGTTTGAAATGTGTTTGCATTTCCAGCGTTTCCTCTTTTAAATGTTCCTCTTGTTTATTTATTTTTCATTTCATACAATATTCAAAAAGAAAACAAAAAATGGTTCACTTCCGGGAGTTAATGACACTAAAAATGTCATCTTTCACGTTCTTGGTTCAAATATGAATGGAACTCAAGGCAAAAAATATATACATATATTCTCTATAAACAATGACCAAAAGGTTAGTAAAAAATGGAAATGGTATTGTACAGTGATAGCGGCTGTTTATAATGACGAACGCAAAAAAAAACACTAATGTGTAAAACACCGTCTGTCAAGATTTTACTGTACAAAAGAAAAATATATTAAAACGCAATGTTTAATGCGCTGATATCATTCTCTGGCTTCTTAAATTATGGCCCATTTTAAATCAACCTTACATCCAAAATATGTATTTACGGCATATTCATTTTCACTGTTCAGTTCAAGTGACAATTTATTAAATTGATCAAAATAGCGAAAATTTGACTCACGCGGTCTGTTCTTCTTTCCCGAATCCACGCGTCTTCGGAGTCTGCAGCGCTTTGCAGGCGAACCATTGTTGTGTACATCCTGATGAAGATGGTGGAAATTTTCAATACCATTATGGCCACCGCTACTGTCACTAGCACCCAGACCACCTCCGTTAGATGAAATACACTCCCCGTTATCTGACTGTAAGGTGTGAAATCCGTTTACTAAACCGTTTGTGTAGTGCGTCGTTCCGTTTTGATCGGATGTTTCTGCATTTTCCATTATTTTACGTAGCGAATAAAACGCTCGGAAGACAGACAGATGCGTAACGACTCGACGTTTCGAAGGCGCTTCAAAATTCGCAACCGTTTTAGCAGAGCTCTACATAAATGCTGAAGTGTTATAAAGAGATGGAGACAACAGGCAGGTCTTCAACATCTTATTTGAGGTCACTGTCGGTCATTTCTTCGTTACACGCTGTATGGCCGTTTCCGAGTCAAACAGCCGGTATATGCGACGTCACTGAGGAAAATGCCTCCGCTCCCTCCTGCTGAAACGTCATGTTTTGGAACCGCCTACTTTTACATATGTTATACTAGATTACTTAGGCTACTGTTGCTATTTTCCACAGGTAACGTTTTATAAAAACCCACGACGTTTTCGCGCTACCTGCGTTTAAGCGGCAGCTTCTTTAGATATCTTGAAGAATAATTTAAAAACACATATCTTCCAACTCTAGCACTCTCTATTCCAAATCTATTCTTTAATAAATAAATAAATAAATACATTTCTTTAAAAAAACAAAACAAACAACCCCCATATTTTCTGTTTAATTTACTATAACAAAAGCAAAAAAGGCCTCTAACACTAGCTTGCCAGAGACAATTCTGTTTTTAATATTATTAGACTATATAATAATAATAAAAATAATAATAATTTAAAAAATCTTGATACGTGTACTGTGTTAAGCTAACTGAGACATGTTGCATATCATGGTTCTTTTGTTGATTGTTTACATTGTCTTCATTTATAAGTCACGTTGGATAAAGGCGTATGCTGACTAAATGATTAGATGTAAACGTCAACGTAAACGTAAATGTAAATGTAAGTGATCAGGCCACCTGGTAAGAAAGTCTTGTTCAAATGCAGAATCTTTAAATGGAATATTGTGTCATTTGCATCACCAATGTGGCATAATACCTTTTGACGAAAAAAAAAATATTCAAAAGGAACAAACAAATACGCTTATTCTGTGTTGTTAAAGCAGTTATTAACTGTATGAACAATATAACGTATTATGATGAGGGTAAGAGGAAAAACACATACAACACTGGCAGGCAATGTGGGATACGTCATATAGGCTATGTGAACATATTTTCAATTGATTTCATATTAAGAGCAAGATTCTTGGTGTTCTACAGCAATATGTCAACTCATTTTTTTTTTCTACAAAGTGTGTCAACAGCAATTTTATGGTTATTTGTATAAGATTTGTTCATTAGACATATTAAGAATGAATAGTATATTCTGTACAAGTTGTTAGGAACTTTGTAAGACTGGGAGACAACGCTTTGAGCCGGGATGATAGAGGGGGTGGGTTTGGTGAGAGAGGCACCTTAGCTGGTTCTCCTGATTCACATTTTGTAGTATTCAGTACTTCAGTACTCAGTGCAGATGTATAGCCTTCTGCATTGAGCCGGTCCTTTAAGTGAAATCTTGGTTTGCTACTTGCAGGAAAAATATTCTGCCGTTCATTACAGTAAATATTCATTCTATGGATGCAAAGTCCTGAGAGAAGAACAACTTAACTTTACCCAAAGCATTAAAATATGTTTAAAGTGGTATGAGATGAGTATGAGAAAATTATTCTTAGTGTAAATATAAGAAAAACTTGTTAATTGTATTTCACAATACATCATTGTAAACTATTGAAGAAACTTTTACAAATCTTCTTATAATCTTCTTATCTAATCTTCTTATAATCAAAATGAAAGAAACAGTAGTAAATATTAGTTTTATTATTTTAAATCTGACTATCATTATTATTATTATTAATAGTAGTAGTATCAGTAGTAATATTAGCTTTAGAAGAAACATACATAAAGAGATAAATAAAGCAAAATATAGGCACCAGCGTGAAAAGTAAACCATTTTAAGTGGCATTGCCTCATGGGGGCGCTATGAGCACGTCGTGTCAGTTGCAACCATATACACTGACACAATATTAAAAAATCGTGTAGATCCTCATATGTGCTGCCAGAGCAGCTCTGCTGAAAGTATCCTGTGGTATCTGGTGCCAAAACATCCTTTAAGTCCTACAATTTGTGAGGTGAGGCCACAATGCATCGGATTTGTCCAGCACATCCAATAAATGTTCAGTTGCATTGAGATCTGGGGAATTTGCTGGGTTAGGAAAAGTGAACCCTTCACTGTCATGTTCTTCAAACCATTTCTGAACAATTTTTGCACTGTAGCGGCAGGGTGCATTATCCTGATTTATTAAATAAAACAACCGAGAGGCCTCCACCAGAGGCCTGCTATTTCCCAAATGTGTAAAATTCCTGCAAGATGTCAGACGTTTCCATTTTTTGATGAAGAGGACAGCCGCTTTCTCACTCACAAAACAAACTTACAGCGTAAGCAATAACGGAATAAAAGTGCAAAAGGTGTCTAAAAATTGTGTGTCGATTGGGTTGTGTATCTGCAAAGTCTTAAGTAACAAAGAAGTGTCTGCTATACCTATTGTTGGCATCTGTAGATGGCACAGCAGATTGTGTTCAGCGACAATGCAGTCATATTCCTGGGCCCATTATGTAATGCCAATGACCGAATCATGCCAATGAGTGATGCAGTCTCGTCTGAGGGACACACCAAAAAAAGTCTTCGGCCTTGTTCCATATGCACAGAGATTTCTCCACCGATGTTATGCACTGTAGATGATATTTGCAAAGCTATTTCAATTTGACAATGAGGAACGTTTTATTAATGGTTTTCCATAATCTTTTTACGCAACCTTTCATAGATTGGAAAGCCCATCTTTACAGAAATTCTGCATCTTTAAGACATCCCTTTTATAACTATTTGTGTTACAAACTTGAAGTCAGTCAACTTAATTAGTTGCTAGATGTTCCCCCAGCTGAATCCTTTCAAAAGTTCTTGCTTTTTCAGCCCTTTATGGCCCCCGTGCCAACCTTTTTGAGACCTGTAGCAGGAATAAAAAATACTAATTTAATGAGACATGAAAGTGTAAAATGTCTCCATTTAAACATTTGTTATGTTTTCTATGTTCTGATGTGAATAAAATATTCGCTCATGTGATTTGAAAGTATTTTACATTTTACATTTTATTACAATTTAAAAAACATCCCTGCATTTCCAGAATTTGGGTTGCACTACCTGTTTCAAAACATCTTATACCCAACTTTTATAGTTCAAATAGGTCACATGCTAAATTATGTCTTTATAAGCCAATTATTTTTTAAGATACAACATCTATTCAAGCAAAACCCCTTAACTGTTAATTTAAAATGACAAGGAAAATGCTTGACCATGGGAAGACTGGCATCATTGTATTTCTCATGACAAAATGAGTTTAAATATTTAATGTTTTTTCAACCATTTGGTGTTGCTTAAAACTGCTAACACTTTAAAGGCAAATATTTGAAGCATTACAGGTAGGAACATCAAAGAGTGGAATGTATAACAATAGGGGTGACACACCTTCTGGACTTACGTACACAATAAGGATTATTAACTTAAAGGAATAATTTATGCCTGCTGGAGTTATCTAGTAACTAGCCGATTAAATTACTGTAGTATCTGTGGGTCTTTTCATCTGCAGATCAGGTAGCAGAGACAAACTGATTGTACTGTAAAACAATAATAAATAGGTAGCCAAAGGTTTTAGTAACACTGTTACATTCTTGTATTATGCCATAATTTTTGCTTTTGTTTTTATATTTCTATTTCTGTGTGTATTTACCTTTATCTATGTTCTTGGCACGCACATTTTACAAATGTGGTATTATAGAAAGTGTGGCAATATTGTTTCCTCTCCTGAGCGGTTACCTGTCCTTGTGTAGATCTTAATGCTGAACATTCTAAGGATGAATGTTGTGGGGTGGGGTGGAAAATGGGGTCCAACTGCTTCTGACCTGACCTTGACTCTCACAGTAGCATTTATTCTGCTGTATAAATTCAGGAACCATTGTCAGTACTATAACTTGGATTTTGAAATAATCCCAATCCCTTGGGTGTCCCCAGTTTTTATGAGCAGGAGAAGATTTCTGAGGCTGCCTTTATCTTCTATGCATCTCCCAGACCAAACATATTTTATGCAAATAGGTCCCCTCTGGAGAGATTTTTTTCTCCTAAGTTTAGCTGCAAAATGTCTTCAGATCAAACATATGTTTATACTTTCTTCACACAATCCTCATAACTAGAAAACCCAAGATCAATACAAGAATATGTGGATAAGTGATACAGTCCATTGCTCATTACTACACAACAAATCAAGATAGGGTGTTCAGGACCCTGATATGATGAAATTAACTACAGCCTAGCAAAAAAGGTGTGGGATCTGATTGTTCACTGCAGTATACCCAGATGAGCAGTCTAACATAAAGGGTGAGAGAAGTCTTTTAAGTGACGATTCTAAAAGGAGCAGGGCGATCGTGGGTGTGTTTCAATCAACTCCCAAGCTTGCTAGGTTGTATTTTGCACCCTGGCTCACTACAAATTGCATGAGGCTGACACCAGCACACTTTACTTTTGGGATGGTACTCTGCGGGTCATGACTAAACTGGTTTCCTTCCAACATGGGCAGGAAGGCCAAAAGGCAACTGTATGGCTGATGTTTCCCTTTCTGTCATCACAACCAATATTCTGTTTAACGGTGTCTGTGCCAATGGTTTGTGTACACTCATAGAAAATGATTTGTTAAAATGTTCATGATGGGATGTGGTACTGTTCTTCTCATTAAGTGTGTCTAGTCAGAAGGTCCAGTAATGCCTCTTCTATCAAGAGATACTGGACCTGTGCAATCAGGTACCGGATTGTACCAGAGAACTCTTACCCTGTTCCAGAAGGGTGAGACACAAATTAAACTTTTGGTGAACAGAGCACAGGACCTAAATTGGCAGAACCAGGACTGGCTTGACAGGTTCCAACCAGAAAGTAGAGAATTACCTCTCAGAATATGATTATACATGGTTGTTCAATCTAACACATTGCTCTCACATGGGGGCAGATTCTGCCTTTGTGATGCCACGTTCCTCACTGTTGGACTTTATTGACGAAGTTACTGCAATATACCACTAACTTTTGTGACTTTAGCTCCAGAGCAATCTTTTATTTTAACTCCTGCTCCTTATGCTAAAGGTTGGTGGACATAGGCTACTGTACCTCCAGGGTAGACAGTAATATCTACAGCCGCCAGTAAAGACTAATTCACCATTTGGGGAAAAATACTTTTGTAAAAGATGGAAATATTAGTACATCTGCTGTTTCCAGAGACAATGAAAAACAAATCTGCAAGACAAGGTTGTTTTCTTGTTAAAGAATAGCCAAGTTAAAAGACACAACTGGCTTGCAGGATTAATCATGAAAATCTCCCCTAGAGATGATGCAGATGTCAGAAAGGTTGACGTGATAATCATCAGAGAAACAATTCCTCAGATTTGTCTCTTAAACTATTCTCAAGAAGATATTTTGCAAGGAGCAAGGGGATATTTAGATCATTTTAGATAAACTATTGTTTTCTGAGTCACACAAGAGGGATGCCTTACCACTCTGTTTATTGCTGGTTTAAACGTTTCCCCAAGTCCATTTTATTCCTTTTTAACATTTTAGTATGTATGTCTTTAAGACACATGATTGGCCTGTCATGTGACAGGAAGCAGAAAATATTTCTATAAAGCAGGTATTGCCAAAAAAACCAGGCAGCCAGTAACAGTAACTAAACGGAAACCTGTTGGACCGTGGAGTTAACCAACCTGTGAACTTTCCAGGTGCTACTTCTGCAACCATTCGGATTATCACTTCTCATGGACTTTAAATGCACTAGTGGACATTCAAGCTGGCTTTAAATACACTGGTGGGCATTTCAGCACACAAGGAATGTTAAACTGTTTTAGGTTATGGTGCAATGGACTGTATGCTTTTAAAAACCTGAGTTTTCTTGGTTTTATAGTATTTTAAAGTCTCATGTGAATATTATAAATACACCATTCTTTTGAAACTTATTTTTCTTATAAACAACTAATATAATTTTAGTTGACTAAGACTCGTTGAATAATGTTTAGTTAATTATTACTATAGTAGTTAGCACTTTAGAATAGTAAGAGTTCATTTTGTTTAAAAGGTTTAACATAATAAGGATGCCTTATTGGGACTATTCTGATCCCTGCCTGAGTATGTTGTTAGCTCCTGATGATTTGGAGTAGATGGAGCTTATGCTGTTAACTCTGTTTGCCACCTATGCCCACTGTACATAGGGCTGGCCTGCTATACCTGCTGCACACCTTTGCATCTTGTCTAAAAAGCTCGAAGAATATGCTGTCCATGGAGGGCATTGTGCACAGAGAGACCCTCAGATGGTGAGTTTGATATGGAGCCTCTTAGGCGAAGTGGAAATCGAAATCTTTGCCCCAGAGGAGAGCACCCACTGCCTTCTTTTCTTCTCTCTGACAAATGTTGTCCTGGAGGGAGAGATGTACTGTCAAGCTGCTGGCTTACGAAATTAAAATAGGTACACTTCCACTCGTGCTGCACAGAATCAGGGAGGAGAGGGTGACCTTTTTGCTGGTACACCAAAGTCACCGCACAACCAGCTGTTGTTTCTGGAGCAAATGGACCTGCTTGTTTCCCCTTTGTGGCCAGTTCCACTGAGGAGGGAACTTCTTTTTCAGGCAAGGGACACCATTTGGAAACCCAGACAAGAGCTACAAGTGGGGTGAGTTCATAAACTTTGACAAGACTAGATGGCAATTCTCCTCGTGGTTTTAGAGGAGCAGCTTGCGTGTACACCCGAGCACATACAAAGAGCATAAACATGTCAAGAAAAGGCAAGAAAAAGCTAAAAGCATGGTTAAAAATTATGACTAAAAGCTGACAAGGCAAAAATCGAAATTCGATGGTGTCCTGAGTTGTTAAACTTGGATATTGAACACATCCCCAATGAGGTAATAACCAATTAGATATTGTCTTAACTTGGGGCATTGCTTCTCTTCCCAATACATTAACGAACATGTTATCTTATCAGTCACATGGGCAGAATTTTCCAGCTCTTGCAGAATATAATTTTGGACATGGTTTCTATTACAAGAATATGATGCAGTTGACAAAGAATTGGTTGGAGGTTAAAATGTTTCATAAGGAAATAAGGAATTTCAGTTTTTTTCCTGGTTGGGAGATCCCATGCAACAGTCTCCTTCCTGAGTTGGCATTATAAATAAGTGTTCTTTTGTTTTAACGCTGTTGATTAGTTAGGCTTACTTCAGACTGACTGATGCTAGGATCTGATTTAAATTGTATTATACTTATTCCCATGTCATCGCTTATTAAATTTGGGGATTGTGATGTTTTTACACAACAGCAATCATATACATTCACCAATGTGTAAGTCTCAGTGTATGCTTTTGCTCAGTCAAAAGATTGGGTAAATGGTGCTCAGCATCGAGCTATATAACATATGGGTCTGCTATCTGTCATATGGACAGATACAGAAAGGCTTTCCAGTGGATGTTGTAAGACGTCAGTGTTGTGTGTTTCGTGACGAGTGCGGAGAGAGAACAAAACTGGCTACAAATAAGAAACACAAAACGAGGATTTGTAAAGAGAAATGTCAGAGGATTTTGACATAAGCCAAGAGAAGACAGTTTTCTGTTTCCTTTGCTCCTGCATTTTTCAGAGGCACATGCGCAGATGTTGAATGTTTTTCACCTTTTGTTCACCCCCCTGGAGGTGTGTGAGGGATGTTTTATGACTGATATGCACACTTTATTACACTTTTTTTGAAACACCTGCTTATCCCCACTGACGTAAGGGAACAAGGCGTAAGGGAACAAGAACATTTTGAATATACCTCCTATTTCATTCATCTGAAAGAAGAAAGTCACATACACCTAGGATGCTTCGAGGGTGAGTATAACACAGGCTAATTTTCATTTTTGTGTGATCTAACCCTTTAAAGGTTCAGTATGTAATATTGACGAGTACTTAATTCAAAATATTGAAGTTGTTTCTCCTACCTCTTCCTCCACAATGTACAGTAGAAAGTGATAGCATTAAATTGTAAATTGATTTATTTCCATTTTGAATGCATTTTAAATGGTGTATTTAAAATATTGAAGTTGTTTCTCCTACCTCTTCCTCCACAGTTTACAATAGAAAGTGGTAGCATTAAACTGTAAATTGATTTATTTGCACTTTGAAAACAGAGCTTTTTAGACATTAGCTTTTTTGGGTATCTGTGAACTCTGACCCATTTTGTTTGACTGTAGGCTATTATGAATATATTTAGTTAATGTATTCTATTTAGCTATGTGCCCAAAAGAGCTCATGAACAATGAACAGCAGATGTAACAGAATCAGGACATAATAATAAGCAATAAATATAATAATAAAAAGAATTTAAAACTTAATCTCAAACCCCATTTACAACACCTAATCTAAAATGTAATCTGGTTTTAGTGGCTTAAAAACTATAAAAAATATTTTACTCAATGGTGCTTTGACACCCTGGGTTTTAGGGTAAATTGGCAGTGGGTAATATCACGCAGAACAAAACAAAAACAGATATTCTGACACAGAACACCCATTTCAAAGTGGATTAACTGGATGTATACTTGTTTACTTGAATATCAGCAAACATATTATTCTATTCTTATGAACATATTATATTTAAATTGCATATAGTATAGTTTCAAAAGTACTCTCAATTAATTGGTTCTCAAACTTGGCCTCATGTTGGGTAAATTGTGAACAAATTGTAAAATGCTAGCAAGACAGAAATAAGGAATCCTTTATGACACAGAGTGTACTATTTAAAGTGATAAAAGGGCCATTGATATAAAACTAGTGGGTGGCATGACTTACCAAATCAGTAGCCTACTAAGAGGCTCATTTACTCGATTGAAAATGTGGACTAAAGTATATTTGTAATAGTTATAAAAATATATTTTACTCATATTTTTTACTGGCAGTTTGACTCTCATCTAGTACATTTTGGAGTTGGCCATCACGTATATAACCCAGCGCTGGGTAAAATATGGACAGGTCCAGCAATTGGATTGTTTTGACCCATCAGTTGGGTTACTATCCAGAAGGCTGGGTTAAACATTTAAACCGACTTCTGGGTCAAAACAATCAAATTGCTGTATACATAATCTGTTGTTAAAATCTATCTGTGAGTTTGACATTACATGATAAATTATGAATCTGCAATGCCTACTTACATGCACAAACCTATTTAAACTTGCCCTTGACGTATCTCCTGTCACTTCCTTTATCCTCCCACATACTCCTCAGCCTCTTTCCATGTTTCCTTCCCCCTCTTCTTGCTTTCTAGCCACTCATCCCTCTCTTTTTCTTACCTGTCCTCTCTGTCCCTCGCTGTCCAATGTTTTTTATTTTACTCCTCTTGAATAATACATGTCCTTACCTCTTTATTTCTCTCCTGCAGGGTTTTTGGTACTGCCATTCTCCCTCGTCGTGAGAGCTGAGGTCATTTTGTACAGGCAGAAGACACTATCAGGTGTTAATGATAACTGGAAGCTAAATACTGTTCCTATGCCTCAGTGCTCTTGCAATTTTTAGTCTTATTCACAAATACCCATGTATTATTCACGAATACTATAGCTTTCTATGCAAATCTAAATAATTATCTCAACTTATTCTGCATCATACAATGCTACGCGCACTTCACAGGTTTCTTTTTTACCTTGAAAAAAGTATTCAAAATTGTAACAACATCTTATTGTAACCATAATACATTTTGCTTAATTTTATGAGTTTTATAAGACTGGAAGATGTTATTTTAACTAGTAGCGTTAAAATTTTTCACCTTTAGTGGTTTACATTTTTTATAGGTCTCAAACTCAATTCCTGAAGGACCACAGCTCTGCAGAATTTAGCTCCAAGTCACACATGCTTAAAAAGTTTCTAGTGACATTGAAGACCTTGATTAGCTGCATCAGGTGTGTTTGATTAGGGCTGGAGCTAAACTGTGCAGAGCTCAGTGCGGAACTCCAGAAATGGAGTTTGAGACCATTGGTTTATGGTCCATTATCTCAATCTTTATGGGAGTATGGATACTAAGCTACTATTGTCAAATAATTAGTAATTGTAATTCTAATTTAGGCCATGAGATGGTAGTAAAGACCCTTTTAAGCAAAAAAAAAAAAAGTGTTTACGCTTGTCCAACATTCTAATGTAATGTATTGTGATGTATTACCTATAGCTAACTCTTTTTTTCTCTTACACACACGATATTGTCGTGTTTGACGTCTCATTACTACACTCTGTCAAAATACTGCACACCCACTCGTTTTTTTAAAGAGCCACGCCCATAAACATCTAACGTCATTACGCACATTCCAGACGCCAATAAAATAAATGCAGGGAAGAGCGCGCGGTTCGTTCTGTGAGCTCTAACTTGACTCCTTGAATGGCTCTTCGCGTGTAGACGGAATGTTCTTTCTTTTATCACAGATAGTGTGTAGTTATTACGTCTATAAAGTATTTAACTGGGACTTGGATACGTGATGGATAATGAGGGCAATATCTTTTCAGAACCAAGGACAGCTCTCAACAGCCAACATGATTTCAACGCTGACGAAGGATCGCTTGCAGGCACTCATGACTAGTTTGACATCTGAGGTGATGGACGTGCGCTTTCTCAACAAGATGCACGACACCACTACAACTTCGCCGACGCCAAGTTTCACGGATAACGAGACCAGATGCGGAGAGCCCATTCTGAGTTACGGACATGTTGAGAAAGTGCTCATCGGAGGGGTTTTGACCTTGCTTACTTTTTTAACGGTTTGCGGGAATTTGTTGGTGGTCATCTCGGTGTGTTTTGTGAAGAAACTGAAACAGCCTTCTAATTACTTAATCGTTTCCCTGGCCGTCGCAGACCTGTCGGTTGCGTTGGTCGTAATGCCGTTCGTCAGCATCACTGATCTCATAGGAGGACAGTGGATCTTTGGTCGTGTTTTTTGTAATGTTTTTATCGCAATGGACGTGATGTGCTGCACCGCTTCAATAATGACCCTATGTGTTATTAGCATAGACAGGTAGGTCTCCCAGATTAGATGCAAGCGATATTTGGTTAAAATGATCAATGGTAGATTACTGTATTCAGTTGAAATGTTTCATTTAGTCTAATTTGGATGTGTGAAGGAGAGCGGGGTAAGTTGTCACATTTTTATTCCATTTAAAATTTCTCAGGGTAATTTGATTAAAAAAAAATTCTTTAGATTTTTCAAATAAGATACTGAACATTTTCTCAATTAGACCAGAAAAATACAGGTCAAAATATCAAATCATGAATAAACCATTAATCAGACCATTAGTCCATATACACATACATACATACAGAGAGAGAGAGAGAAACCGTTTTTTTCTTTAATTCAAATAAAAAAAATATCACTCAATTTAAAAATATTAAGTTATTTTCAAGCTTTTAAACTGAATTTTATGGGTTAAATAGGGCAGATATATATCTTTAATTAAAGGTTACCACAATGTTTTGAAGTGTATGTAACAATTGCATTTCAAATTTCCCTTTTTGTGTCTGTTTAACTATTGTCTAAATGTATGTCAGTGTGATTTTACTATAATCATGTTTTAAATATATAAATAATAGATTTATGGGCAATAAAAATAAGTAAATAAAAAACACTGTTGGACAAAACTTGTCGGACTGAAAAGCTTACTGCGATATATATGTATTTAATAGCTATTTATTTATTATGACAGAGCCCTGGTCTCTTTTCAAGGAGATATTTCAAGCTTAGATTGTACAATTCCAAAGTCACTACCAGAGTGCCCACATTTATGCGTTCTTTGACAGTGATTCACTTTAACAGTCCTTTTTTTTTTTTCTTCTTTCATTTTTCCCATTCTCCACTCCATTTTCTCAGGTACCTGGGCATCACTAAGCCTTTGACGTATCCCGTGAGACAGAGTGGAAAGTGCATGGCCAAAATAGTGTTGTCTGTATGGCTTCTCTCTGCCTCCATCACCCTACCCCCACTGTTTGGATGGGCTCAGAATGTCAACGATGACAATGTGTGTCTGATCAGCCAGGATCTGGGCTACACTATCTACTCCACCGCCGTGGCCTTCTACATTCCCATGTCCGTGATGCTCATTATGTATTACCGGATATACAGAGTGGCAAAGGTGAGTGCTGCCAAACACACAATCGCTGGTTTTCCCAAAGCCGAAGACGAGGAGAGCGTGACCTGCGTGGCTGCGGTCCTAAAGCTGCAGAGGGAGGTGGAGGAGTGCGTGAGCTTTTCTCGCCTTCTCAGAAATGACCGCAAAAATATCTCCATCTTCAAAAGAGAGCAGAAGGCAGCGGCCACCCTCGGGATTGTTGTGGGGGCTTTCGCCGTATGCTGGCTGCCCTTCTTCCTGCTTTCTACGGCTCGGCCGTTCATCTGTGGAGTGCAGTGTAGCTGCGTGCCTTTGTGGGTGGAGAGGACACTGCTTTGGCTGGGCTATGCCAACTCGCTCATCAACCCCTTCATTTATGCGTTCTTCAACAGAGACCTCAGGACCACCTACCATAACCTCATCCGCTGCCGCTATCGGAACATCAACCGCAAGCTTTCGGCGGCCAGCATGCACGAGGCTTTGAAACTAGCCGAGAGACCTGACCTGGTGCTGTAGGCTGTCTGTACCCTTCATGTCTCTCTAGGGACTGATGCAGTCACATGGAGGCCGAGACGTTTTTGATGAATTCCTTATTGCTCTCGCAGAGGAGTCTTTCAGTCACTTCAATTAAGTCAAATTGCAGTGACTTTAATTAAGTGAAATTGGAACGATTGTGAAGCTTCATGAAATGTTTTATAAAGTGCTTTATAAATTAGATCTTATCGCTGTAAAACGTGCTTGATGAAGGAGCAAGATAGTAATCGATATCAAAGTGCGATGAATACAGAGTATCACGGTATTCTTTGTTGTTTATTTCTGTGCTTGTAATATATGTGACCACAAAACCAGTCAATTTTACATGAGCTGAAAGCTAATTGAATAAGCTTTCCACTGATTTATTAGGACAATATTTGTCTGAGATACAACTATCAAAAGTCTGAGGGTGCAAAAAATTGTTCAGATTAAGTCCTTAACAAACCATATTACTAATCAAAAGTTAAGTCTTAATGTATTAATGGTAGGATATAAAAATGTATCTCCATGCAACATGATCTTTACTTAAATATACTTTAATATGAAAAATCAATCATTTTGACCCATACAATGCATTGTTGGATATTATTACAAATATACACCCATGCTACTCATGATTGGTTTTGTGGTCTGGGGTCACATCTATGTTATACTTCCTAAGAACCACAAACCCATGACTGCATGGAAGAAACATTTTTTTAGTCGTGTATGAATTTCCTTAGTAAGTCTCAAAGTCATATTGGACCCCACTGACATAAACCCATATATACATGAATACAAATATCTAAATTTGACAGGTTTTCAACAATAAGAGTGTGAGAAAATAATGCCGAACTTTTTTGGGGTGAACATTCTTTTTAAGTATCTAAGTACCTACTAGAATAAACTATTCAGTTTATGATCAATCATAAAGATTTTTTCATTCCACTGTGTTGCAGTCCCGTCCCTTCCGCCTCCAAATCACCATCAGTGATTGCCACTAACAACGTGACAGCAAGCTGAGACTGTCACACCAATAAGTGTATTAATAGAAGCAAGGCATTTATTGTCTTCTAGCTGTGAGAAAGACAGGGGTGGGCAGGTGCCTTTAATTTCTGTCAGCATGCTTGGCCAACAGATGGTAAACAATACATCAACATGAACTTAGTGGCCCTGTGAATTCAGTGCACTTCGATACAAAACATCTATGTATGATTAATATTGTAAGAAAAAAGTGCTGAACATAAATGATGAGTTGAGATTAAAATAGGTGGTTAAAAGTCATGTGGTAACAATTTATTAGATAAATATTAGATTCGGGACAACTGAGAAATCATAGCAGACCGCTGTAATTGTCGGTTAAGCTTTGTATAATAAAAATGAGATGAAGAACTATTAAAATTAAATAAAACATTATAATTAATTGTAGAAATATTTCAAAACATATAAAGGTAAATGCAGTGTAAATCCAAAGGAGCACTGATGTCAACACTGTGTTTCATGGCCAATAAGAAAAAATATATAATATGATAAATATATAATATGATAAACATATCATATAAAAATATAATAGGTGAAAAGGTAAGCAGGTGAGCAAGAGTTGACAGCTAATCAAAAATAAAATAAATTAACATGGACAAATAAATAAAAACTTGAATATTTACCATTATTATTTATTATTTATATTTACTGTCCCTATGCATTCTTAATAATAATAATAATAATAATAATAATAATAATAATAAGCCTGAAAGAGAAAAGAAGGAAATATGTCAGTAAGATGCTGGCTGGGGACAACAAAAACCTGCTGAGGTCAATTAATTAAATCTAATTAATAAAAAAATAGTTTGTGCTTTAGCATCTGGACATTTGGACTCCACATTAATCCACATTATGCTTTTTATTATTGGACTTATACTCATTGTATAAGGATTTGAAAGTAATGCTTTAAATGTATCCATGGTGAGGACACTGTCCTTTGTTCTATACAGAAAGAAAAAATGAACGGGGATGTTAGGAGTTATTAGCTATCTAGGCCACATTGCAAAATCAAAGAAAAGCTTTTCCAAGTGTTTCAGAGAATTTATACAGGTCAAGAGGTTTTGTTCTCATGTTACACCTGAACTGAACATGAACGACTGTTCAGTAAATTGTACCTCTTTCTGAATGCTGCGACATGCTGCCCTGCTGAGTCTTTCAGTCTTGTTTTTCTACCACAGCATGAGGGCTGGTTCCTGTCCATTACCCAGGGGGCTATTTGGAATCAATGTACCTTCAAATATATTCAGATTTAAAGTTTCAATGCAACATCGGTGTACTTTATTCACAGAGGACATTTGTCAGTTTAATATTGTAAATTGTGAGGTTAGAGACTGTAGCCCTGTAGTTTAACGTATAGCAGAATTTTAGAATGTTAACTTTAGCTTTGATATGGTTTATACTGATGCCATTGTTTTTCATGCTCTCCATGCAGTCCAGCAGAATAATCTAAATATCTGAATAATAACTGTGTTTGCAAGGCGGCACTGTCTTGATATTTGTTATAGATTTACGTTAGGGTTTGTTCCTTTTTTTACTGTGATGTTCATAAAAGTTTAGTCAATTCAAACTCTAACTGCCAGCAATTGGAAAACTGTTGTATTTAACGCTTTTAACAAGTTTGCTGTCTTGCAAGCACTGGTATTTGCTTTCGGAAATGCAATATGCAGTTTAAGTGAACATTAAATGTATGTTTTTTGACACAGTAAAGACGATGTATTACATATATTTTGTGGTGAAGCGTATATTATCACACATATAATTAGTAATGAGTGCAATCAACAAAGATATACTTACTAATTACTGTTTTATTGCAGGCCGTATGCATTTTGAATATTTTAATCAAATCATCCAATACACCTCCTTTTAAATTTGCCTAACTGCAGACAAATAAATAAATATTTCAGAAATGTATTCGAGTACATGAGTGCAGGGAAATTTCAAGGTGAATCTATTGCCACCAGTTTCAGAAGCACCGGCGCACATATCAGTTCAATCAGAGAGACACGTCCTTCAACCCGCACCATTTACAGAGGATGAAAGAAAGAGTGATGTTTTCCAGCCTGGAAAGATACTACAGATACAAATCTTCCGTATGGCCATCAAGCTCTGGATGCTACATTCTTTATTCTTTACATCCTCAAACAGAGATCTTCCATACACAAACATTTATCCACCCATAGTATTTGCTTCTTTTCGGTGTGTTTTATAACACGTATCGCGTAAGCGCTCTTTTGATGTCTTGCAATACTAGTGTAATGACGCTAATTCCACCTGGCAGCACTATAATTGCAATCTAAACTTACAAAAAAAAAAATGTAAGAATGACCCTGTCAGTGTTTGGACCCCCTGTCTGCTGTTTTTCAGTACACCACGGGCCCCGAGCAGATTCCACACAATAGGCCACTCCATGCGAACATGATTTCCACCGCTACCTCTGAAACAAAGAAGTCTCAAGACTAATAAATCACACAGTCCTGAAGGACAGTCCAAACGCACTGAAAGCGAGAGAGAGGGGGATATTATTAGCCCAACATCATCGGGGCTCTGGCACACAAACGGGAAGTGCAGGCTAACAAGAAATTCTCATTAAACATCCTTTGTATCCCATTTTGGCCGTTAAAAAAAAATGTCAAGTTATGGAGCCTGACATTGAGGCTTTATTTTCAGCTTTCTTGATGAGAAGCTCTAATTGACCAGCTGTCCTGGTGGTCAAAGCGTTGCCCTTTGATACAATCAGACTACATCATTAACAGAACTTCACAATCGGTGAGGAATAACACCTTTGAGATTTCCAAGACTGCAGGTAACATTACTAACAAGAAGTCCAGGGATTAATGGATGACAGCAATTAAGAACAGGTATATAGGAGAGAGTACAACCTCTATAAATGCTGATTGATTTGTTCAACTGTTTTATCTCTTTAAATTACTGGCCACTGTGAACTTTATAAATGTTCCCAATGGGAAGGAATAGGATTGTCACAGGATCTGGAAACGAGCTGTAGGAAATAAAGTCGTGAGGTTTAATTGCGTCCAGCAATGACTTTGAACAGAGACACCATCAATATTCTGTCCATGCTCTCGGCTGATAATAACATAAAAATGCATTATTTTTATATTGCAATGCGGACATGACTTTGATTTAACTAAATAAAAATATGTCATTGAGGAACATTGCATAAACCACAGTGTGCTCATAAATCCAGAGAGGTCCAAAAAGAAAGACAAGAAAGTTTTTACACAAATTGCTAGTTAAAAAAACCAAAAACTTGAGCATTTTCTCTTTTGTGACCTCGGACGTTTAGAACACACTGTGTGTTATTTTAGTTTAAAGAAAGAAATTGCTAATGCTTACCAACTAGGCTTTCACGATGCAGATGGAAGGTGAAGAACTTTTCCTCTTGACTGGTTAAGTTGGTAAAGATGTTGATTCATTAGGTTTGCAGCTATTTTAAGCTCTTAGCTTTTGCCAGCTTCACAGCAGGACTAGATGCCATCCTGTGCTAATGTGGAGAGGCTGGCTGCCATTGCACTAATCTCACTCTCCAGTGAATCTGGAGACACAGCTACTCTATCACACATTACCATATTGAGATGATGAGTAAACATCTTTCATTTAATATAACTGTCATGACTCTAGTTACTGATATTAACATATGTGGTTAATTCTCTTTTTTTTACCATTCGAAATGGTAAGTAGACTCTTTATAAATAAAGCAAACACTTTTTAAAGAAACGTGCATGCATTGATTTAAAAGATAAAATACATACGTTCGAAATTTATGAAACACATTCAGAAATTCAAATAACTGCAAATGTGGTAGTTTTGCTTAAATATTGATGCCTAAGTGACAATTTCAGGATTTAGTCTTCATACTCTGACATGTAACTGAAAACACTGCATTTCACTCTGGCCAATAAGAAACGTGCATGGTGCACCCTTCTACTGACATACTGTTATTCACCAGGGCAGCATTTTCAAGGACCCTTCGTCAGGTAGCAAGGGGCCAAGGGTTTGTACAGAATGTCAGGTGTCAGGTTTATTGTCTAAATTGGAAATCCTCAGAGGATTTATTCACATCATGTTTTTCAATGAAGTCTGAGAGTGCCATAAATCCTAAAAAAAGGGTCATCTACAAGCCCTCTCCTATATTCAAACATGCATTACTTCAGTCAACGGGGGACAAAAAAAAAAAAAAATTAGCATTAAAATTCTGCTCGGCTTTGTTTGTTGAGGTTGTTTTGGTAAATAAGGAACCTTGTAACTCATTATAATTTATCCTTGCAGGTTGTCTGTGTTTATATATGTGAGAAGGATGATTGAAGCAAGAAGGTGTGGGGTGCCAGTCTGGAACACAGGGTGCAAAACTGCAATCAAATGACACAGTTGCCTTTGTCTTTTCAAGGTTACATCTTTTTTATGAATTCTTTCACATTAAGCCCCCTGATGAAACAGCGCATTTCGAATCAGGATCTTCTTGGTTGCAAAATATTTCTTTTAGTTTCAAGCAAGATTTAAATTCTATTTTAAACCTATCTTGACCGATGTTCGGGTCACCCAGTCCACTCTCGTTGTATTTTTACCTCTAAATGGGATGGGTCTCACCGTAAGAAGCACAGTCATGTACCACGATGCTCCAAAAATTATTCATAGATGCTTACGTAAGTCAATCTCTCAACTTGCCACGTTAATGCAGCAATCCATTTTTTAACACCACTTCACTCATTTATGTGTTCTGTGATTTGTAACAAGCTTTGCTTTATGAAAGGCTTTATTGCAGATTTGTAATTGATATTTCAAAATTAAGAGAAGAAAATAGGTTAATAGCAGTTTGCTGATTGTGCTGGGGCGAAATTAATGTGAAACTGTTTCTATTAAAATCAATTACCCTGAAGTGCTGAAAGACACATTTCAAAGAGCCATTGGTTGAACTGAAAACATAATGAAACTGGTTAAACATATTTTTTCTGGAATTAAAAAAAAAAGCCAGCCTCAGCTGTTTCGCAGAGATTATGTGCTGACATTGGAGGCTGCAACACTAAAACTAATTCTCAATAACGAAAACGTAATAATGTTCGTGCACAAGAACAGTGTGACATACGGCCACAGACAAATTTAATTTCGGCATTCCCTATTAGAACATATTCCGCATTAGGTTGTCTTATTGAATTGTGCCTGTTTGGTGGCATTCTTTGAAAAAAGCATGTTAGCTAACAAGAAAAAAGAGTGCCATATCAGCACACAGCTAAAGAAACTTAATGTAGGCCATAAAAAAGGATACACACACACATACACACACATATATAACATATATATATATAGTTTACAGAATAGGCCCATCATGCTTTAACAGTCTTCTTAAAATTCATAAATTCCAATCATGGTTTATAATATGTAGGTAAGGATAAAATGCATTATTGTGCTAAAACAAAAGCTTTTTCCATAGGTCTGAATCAGGGTAGATTTATAAGACATAGTTTGAGTCCCACTGTGCTCATCCATGCCCTTGTAAATCACAACAGTAAGGTCACCCTCACAATAATTGCACCATCTCTTATAAGTATCTGCAGCCACAAAACAAGCCACTGCTCATGATTCTACAAAGAAAAAGGATCATATTATATTAAAATATTAAATATTAAAACATTTGAAATAAACAAGAGACTTATATATACATATTTTTTAAGTACACACTCGAAGCCTGCAATCATATCAGACGAGGTAGAGTAAAATAAAATAAACATTCTCTGAATAATTATTCGCAATAAGATCTGTAACATCGATGCAGAACATAGATGCTGAAATAGACTTTAAGAAGCAGTCACATCAGTGAGATTTCTGGAAACATTCAAGAACAAAAATGCCCATTGTAAGATGGACAATTGTGTCCACGAACCACAGCTCACACAAGCAGCTTTCTAGCTTTTTTGGTTGACGCAAACAAAATTGTAGAAGCACATCTTCCGCCTTCATGAATACATGGATTATTGACATGATTGTGACAGAAATTGTTCTGAAAGTGATTATAGCGATATCGTTCTTCTATGTCATTATTGTTATAGTGGTGGTGTAAACTTCCCTATTCTCATACAATTAGAATATTAATTAAAATTTAATGGTTACAGTTATCATTCTTGGTGTGAATAGACCTTAAAGGAGTAGTTTACCCCAAAATTAAAATTACTCCATGATTTATACATCCTAGATGTATTAACTTTGTTCTTTCAGATTAATATAAAAAAAAAGTTGGGCCCATGGCTCTTCCAAGCTTTATAATAGCAGTGAATAGTAATCGAAATTTTTAAACTAAATCAATCATCATTTAAATGTGGGGGTGAAAAAAAGGCTAATGTACTTAAATAAAAAGAATCAATGTACTAGTAAGAATAATATCACAATAGGTCTTGCTTGTTTGGTACCGCACTTGCTTGAGCAAGAAGAGATAGCCTACTACTATAGGCATCCAATATGCCACTGCATTTAAAAAGCAGTTTGCCACAGGAATGATGAGTTGCTTGTTTTGCTGAAGGATCTTGCAGTAATTGATAAGTGGAGTTACTGGGCTGGTGCAGTGACCCTTCTGATAAGAGAGTAATGAAGCTCAGTATGGCACTCCTGAAAATGCTCAGAAGGCTGCTGGAAGGAGTACGGGATTTTCACTCTGAAACAAATGAAGCAGAAAATGAAAGCTGACATGCTTGCACCAATTTCAATATTTAATGCCACTTTTCATAAGTCACTTCGCCTGCTGCTGTCTCTAAAATCGAGCATCCTGACAGTGTTTACATTAGGGCACGCACATGAAAGCACTGCTAGTCCACTATACTGTTTACTCCTGTCAGATTTTTGGATGTAGATAAGCTTAAAGTCTGAATAAATGTTTTTCCCTAACATTCATCGGCCACAGACAATCAAACATATAACACAATACCCAGTGTTGCCTGAAATGACCGTCTTTGGCTGAAATCCCCTGAAATGCGCACCTACTTTATATCTAAATGAAATAAAATTAGGTCAGACTAGACTGAAATGAGCCAGCGGGCAACAAATTTATCCCTCAACCTTCAAATGACCATATTAACACACAACATCATGCAGCGTTGCCCCCTCTCTGTTTAGTGAGACAGAAAAAGAGTGGTCAAAAACATAAGCACATTCCCTTAACGGACCACTTGCTGTCTAGAGAGTGAGCTGATGAACTGCGATGACACAGTGAGGATGTCAATCAATTCATCACACTGTGGCAAGGGCATAGACCAAAGGAAAGCCTGACCAATTAAAATCCACTTCTTGTGTGATGGTGTTGAACTCAATATGACACCAGAGCATGGTAACGACATTTATAGACTAAAATTCATGTTGCATTTTAACTAAATTGAAGCTGGCATGAAATGTAATTCATCCGTCTGTTTTCTAAATGCATGTCACGCATCTTATTCCGAACTATTCAGCGGTTCATGTTATTGTAATAAGGTGACTGGAGACCATTTCAGTTCAATGGTCAAAGAAATCTCACTTTTTTTTCTTTTTTTGCATGTTTCTGTTTTTTAATCGTTGTGGGTTACATTTTCTATTATTGGCAATAAGCTATATTAAACTATAATGATGTTTGTGGATTAAACTAATTCTAAATGGCTTTAATACAACTCACACAAGTGTCACACTTTGAAAAATTGTAAACAGATTAAAAAAAAAAATATCGAATTAAATAGAAAACTAAAATATTTTTCATTTTCACATGGAGTAAATAAAACTTTCTATTATATGTTACTGCTTACTATAACAGTACTACTATAAATCTTGCGTTTTAGTCTAATTTTGAGCAAAAAGTCTGCAAATGTAATTGTTCCATGCATAATTTGTTATCTTAAATTGCTCATCTGGGTTGATGTATTGATAATAATGGTGCGCTATTCTCACCCAGGATACATTTTTCATAAAGAAGCAGCATGTGATCAAGTAATCAGTTTTACTTGTGAAAATAATCTCCGTATCACAAAAATCACCATTGCTGTGGTAAGCAGAAGGTTGTTTGTCAGACTTTTTGCAGGGTATACTGTTGTCATGCTATACCCGAGAAAATGGGAACATCTAAGAGAACATTTATTGAATGTTACAGAATACATTAAGGACAGCATACTTTAACAACCCAGTTCCACAAATGAACTTGCAAATGCAATCAACCATAGCTGCTACGTCAATGGCATGCAAACACGCTCGCATGAAAAGGTTTGTTTTCAATGTCACATTTCTTTGACCTCGTGAAGAGAGGAGTGTATTAGTGCAGGTGTGACCTGTGTTCGTGTAGAAAGCAGAGATCAAGAGGTGCAGGTAAAATGTATTACTTACTCTTCTCTGATGACAGCCACCCTCCATTTACTGACAGAGGAAATAAATGACTATAATACAACAAGTTGACCCCAAACATTCATCTGGAACATTCTCCTCATCCCCTTCACCTTGATTGTTTGGAACCGCTTTCCTCATTGGAGGCTTTTTTAAAGGATATGATGGGAAATTCAACATCAAGGGACAGTAACGCTTTGAGCATACTGAGCTCATATTTTTAAACATAAGAAATATAACCACAATGATATCTGCTTTTAAGATTTTTTTAATGAACGTCATTTTGTTTTGTCACATCTTGTCACAGGAAATCAAAAGCCTTTTTTTTTTTTAAATGGCTTTGAGTTACATTTATAAAATATGTACAAACATTTCCAGTGTTAATGAAACAAAATATGAAGACTTTCAGCATTCAGATTTTAAACAAAAATATATGACAAACTATTTATTTGGTGAAAACCCCCCAAAAACAAACTTAAATTATACTTGGCCATCAAAGTAAAACTTGGAACATCTCTTGGCAGTTCTTGTTCTGAGTTTTCTCTTGATTATGAGATGAGCGCTCTCTTTATCATCCCCATCATCACTGCCTCCAATGACCTGTAAAATGATTTAATGACACGCACAAATAATGTATCACAGATTTTACATTCAACATAGCTTTAGACCTTTAGATGTCAAACTTAAATATATAAATCAAATGTTATTTCATAAATATATATAAATGGATTTTTTCCCCAAAGAATGATGTTATCAGGGTAAAATTTGCATTTCAGTAAAGTATGAAACTGTCCAGCAAGTATTGTTTATGTATCATTTCTGTTTCTCAAACAGAAACCAATAAAAAATAATGACTTACTGCTTAATTTACTCTGTATTTTAAATTGGGATGGTCTTTTTGAGGCTCAAAAGTTTATAGCTGTCTCTAACAAATGATATGCTTTCGAATAATTTATTCAAACATGCTTATGATTCTCTCTCATGGGACACACAGGAAACACTACTTACAGGATGAGAGGGTATATCCAGTGGGGAGGAAACCTGAGTCTTGAAAAGCTTTCGTTTGGATTTCTTGGGTTTGTTGTTTTCTGATTGATTAGGCAGTTCAGGGGATTTAACATTCACCATGCTCATGATCTTTTTGGCTGAAAAGAGAATTAAAAGTTGGGTCATGCCGAGATACAAGATGAAACACTTTTGGCAGAGGGCTCCAATCGATGCCATTGACTGAGTGTAAAATTAAGAGGCAGCGCTGACCTTTGCTCCCAAAGAGAGTTGGAGAGCTCTGGATAAAGTCACCAATCTTCTGCAGGGCTCCGTCTTTTTTACCTTTCAGGCTGGCAGGAGAGTCTTTCTGCTTTAATTGACTCACCTTTTTCCCTTGCACTGCAGGAGTCTGGTAGGGTGCAAAAATACAGAATACAACTAGCTCAGTGTATTATCGAATAAACCTTACAGAGAAAGACGTGAGGCGTCACAGGTGTATTAATAGATAGAAAGTCACCTCAATAGGTTGCATGTTTTCCTTGTTCACCTTTAGCCGTCGGTTTTTTCGATTTTCTGAGTTCTAGAATAACAAACACATACTGTATAACACAAATAATATGACTGTGTTGCACTATATACATGATGACCAAGTTGTTAGCAAATATAATTATTATTTTTTTTTTTTATTCCTTTTTTTTTTTTTTTTTAATGTTTAACAATTTTTCAAGACAAAATAGAACGGAACTTTGAGTTTACTGCATCTAACTGTAACTTTAAAATGAATTGTTTATTTAAATCAATAGGTCTAATCAACTCATTACACTAAATCAAAATAAGTAAAAATGTGTATAAACTAAAGAAATTTCCATGACATTTTCAGATGTGAAAACAATTCACACAATTCTCTGACCATGGGTATCTGGATTATATTTAATTGATTAAAAACCACAACAAAATGTTTAAACATAGTGTCTGTATACCTCCATTTCTGGGGTCTTTCTTTTTCTGGCTGTTCGTCTGAGTTTTATCGTGTCAGACTCTGCTTCTCCGGGTTTCTTGACATTCATTCGGTCAGGTTTAAGTGGCGTAAAGCTGATTTCTGGGCCAGGTTTGGGAAAACACTCTTCTTTGAGACTCTTTGTGGACAGGATGTAGGAGTCATGTACTGCCACCTGCTTTAAAAGATAACCAATATATTATATATCCACAGTAACCAATTATCATACAGACCAGAGCTATTCCTTTCTACGTTTGCTCTTTTAACCCTTATGCAGTTTGAATTAATATATCTCTACTGACCTCTTGTGTTGGACTAAAAGACTCGCCTTTATTCTTCCTATTTGATATCTGTTTGAAACTGATGATTTTCTGGGAATCAGATTTATGTGAATATTTTTTTCTTTGTAATTTCACAGTGGCATCCTGTTTCTCAGCCAGCTGCTGCTTTAATATTTCCTGTAATCAGTATGAGGGAAGGTTTTTTTTTTTTTTTTTTTTTATGTATTAATATTATATTAGCACCATCATAAAATGATGCTACTGATGTAAAGCATTTTAAAATCTTTTAGTATCTTTTCATTCACAATGGTCTAATAATTCTACATCATAACTACTGATAGGTTGTTACACTGGTCAGGATGATCAATGAGGTAATATCATTTAGAAAATCTTTGGCTTTGTCTAATAACATTCATCAACTTGCCAAATAAAAAAAAAGATCATTCCACTTAGTGTCAGTTCCAAAATATAAAATCTGAGTAGTGCAAATTGAATTTTTTTTGGGCAAATACTATGTAAAATATATGTAATGAATTAATGATTGTAAAATGAATGAAGATGTTTGAACATTTGCACACTTCTGTGCAGTTAAATTAATGTTCTGCTGTATACCTGTTTTTTCTACTGTTGGCAGGTCACTTGGACCACAAAAATTATATTAACTCAGAAACCTGCTGCGTAAATAAATTACCACTGAGAGCTAAATCCTGCCCTCAAGCCTGTGAAAAAGAAAATAATGAGGCACGAAGAGAGAGATGGAAAGACTGTTCCTATTAACAGCTCCAGCTGCAGCCTGTTCTGTTGGTCACCCTCTAGTCGCCTTGCTACCTGAGCCACTTTCCCTACAGCTGCTACATCCAGCCCCCTTTCCTACTTATCATCTGCCTGTTCCTCATTAGGCAGATGAAACATCAAAAGAGATTATTTTCGAATGCTGGAAAAAAAAATGTTACAGAAAAGTTGAATTGATCAAAGAGTTGGAGGTTTTTACTTTTGTGTTTTCCACAGGTCTGCAAGCTCTCCGTTTTTCCTGCTGAGGTTCATCAGAGACACCAACACTTGGTTTCTGATACATCTCCTGGAGTTTTGTAAGATCTGAGAAGAACAGAGATGTCTGAGGTTAGTTTCAGTTATTGGTAAACTAAACAGTGTTACCTAGCAGCTTCACCATGGTTTTTCACCATGATTTTTGGTAGAGAACACCAATACCAGTGAAATTTTAGTCTTCAGTATCACGTAACACTTTATATATGCTGATTTGGTGTTCAGGGAACATTTCTTACTATAAATAATGACAAATGTGATGCAATTGAGGACATAAAATTATTGTACTTTTTATCTTTGATGTAAAGAAAGTAAAAAAAACAACAACAAAAAAATCAACAGCATTTATCTGAAAAGTAAAACTTTTGTAACATTATAAATGTATTTATTGTAACATTTGGTCACTTTTGGTCAATTTCATGCATCCTTGCAAAAATGAAGCATTACTTTCATCCAAATAAATGACAAAATTTTGAAAACAGTAGTGTGTGTGTGTGTATATATATATATATATATATATAAATAATGAACTTAATGCAAACAAAGAAATTAATAAAAATGTTTTAGTTTTTTCTTTTCTTTGTTAATACTCCAGCAACTTTAAAAATAAAAATTACAAAAATAAATTGAATGTGTTCATATAAATGAATATATGTTGTAATACATAATAAAACAATTAACATTTAATAGGAATAAAAAGTAGTTAGTCATTTAATTAATATTAACACATTATATTAATATAACTAATAAATAAATACGGCTGATACTGAAAAAAGCATATGGCATATATTTATTCCTGTATCTACTTGGTATTGAAATAAGTTCACGTTTTAAATTCCCTTAACTGCATCTTGCTGACTTCTCACAGAATACTGTCTAGCAGAGTTTTATACAAATTACAATTAAAATAGACTCAGCCACCTTCAGTTATGGATTCAATCTCATTTAGTCTGGCCTCCAGCAATTCCTCCTCATCTGTCTGTGTGCAGTCTTTATTTAAGCTCACACACGTCTTCTCAATCAGCTTCTGCTCTGCCAAAAGATCTGCAAACAAAATCAATCTTGCTGTGGGCAAAAACGTAATCCGATTTTTCTAACAACAATTGGTACTGCAGAAAAAAAAAGGTTTAAATGAAAAGAGATATGGGTTACCCTGACAGGTTGTTTGGAAAGGCGGAATATTTTCTTCCTCTATCACAAGGTTAGACTTCACCTGTGAATGAAAAGATGTGGAATAATCCAGCATTTAAGACCTGATAACATCAGAAACTCAACAAAGCTGAGAGAAACAGCAGCACTCACGGTCTGCGGTGGCTCAATAGATTGATCGGCACAGCTCAAACTGTGTCCAGCCTGATCCTTCATCTCATTTGCTTCACATAGCTGCTGCTGAAACATTTTCTTTTCTTCACTTAAGATCAGAATCTGCAGGAATAAAACATCATTATTATAAAAAACATATACATTTAAAATCACTTTTACCAAAAGCAAGTGATTTTTCAAACCTGTTTCTCTAACTGTTCTTTCTGCACTGTGGCTTCAGATAACTGATCTCTGACATCAGACCGCTCTCTCTCCACCTGCCGCAAATCACAACTCATGGTCTCGATTTTATTAAGTCCATCGTTGACAAGTTCTCTCAACCTATAAAAAGACCAAAAGATCAATCAGACCAGCTGATGTTCATCAAATAATTTTTCTCAGTTCCACGCTTAAGCAACTATAAATAAATAGTCAAAAAGAATGAGCAGCGAAATCTAGTGCATCCAAAAAAAGACACTGACTTCAAATGAGAACATTTGGATGAGAAATGAGAACTTACTTTAAAATCTCTTGGGCTTTAATATCTAGTTTTGCGTCTTTATGAGCCAGATCTTTCTCCATCGCAGTTATTCTCCTCTTGGCCTCATCTCTTGCCTTAGAGATCTCATTCTCTGCTATCGTTTTCACTACGTTCATAACTTCCTCATCCTGGTTCAGTTTGCTCAGCAATTGAATGAGTTTTTCCTGCAGAGTTTTCCAGCAATCATCTCTGGAGTCTTGCTCTTGTTCTTCAATTCTCCCCTGCTGATGTTTCAAAGAAGTCAGTTCTTCCAGGAGCTCAGACTTGCTTTTTATTTGGGCCACAATAAACTTTTGAGCTTCATAACTGCACAGTAGGCTCTGGTACTCTTGTGCCTGGGCATCACGCTCGTATTTAAACTTACTGCAGAGCTCCTCCAGCTGGCACAAATTTGCTCTATTCTGGCAGACCTCCTGCTCCAGGTCATTGATCTGTCGGCTCTTCTCATGAAATAACTCCACCATCTTCTCACATTCAGCCTCCTTTTTGTCATGTGAGAGCTTACAGTCACTGAGTTCCTGACGCAAATTATCTGCCTCTGTCATGAAGGATTCAATACTTTTGGACTGAGTGCAAGCCTCTGCTTGATGTTCTTTAATCAAAGCTTTGGCTGCATCAAGTTCTTTTGAAAGCTCACTGGCAATATCTGTCTGAGTGTTCAGATCTATCTGCAGAGTTTTGAGCTTTGAGCTCATTTCATTGACTGCCTGCTGAAGTTCATTTAGCTCATTGGCAAGAGTCTTGTTTTCATTTGTGACTTTGTTGACCTCTGCTCTCTCCATCACCAAGGTGGCTTCATGTGCACGAGTAAGCTCTGCCAATCTATCAGAGAGGTCAAAAACTTTTTTGTCAAGTGAACAACGCTCAAGTTTAATTTCATTCAGCTGCTCCTCTTTCATTTTCAGTTCTTGCAAAAGCTGTTGAGTTTCCTGACTTGACATTTCCTCTCCTTTAGGTTCACCATCATCTTTCAGCATACACTTACAGTTGTTTCTGAAATTTAGCATTTCTTCTTTGATATTATTGATTAATGCCCTCTGTACATTGGGAAAGAAAAAAAAAAACAAGCCATTACAGTCCAAACGTACTAAATATGTGTACCATTACCATTTATTTTTCCTAGAACACATGAGTTCAAGAATTAAAAAAAAATTTCAGTGATTAACAAATAAATTTGTAACTTTTTCAGAGAAACAATTTCACCAAGACACTAAAATAAGCCTTCTATGACCTACTATTTTGATGCACTGGTCACTATAAACTGTAGCTGGTTATAAAGAGTTGTGGCAAGATACTTAAATTTATCTTTTATTTTCAGAGAAAAAAAAAAGTAATTGTACATCATACTTGTAGACCAGACATTATTCCATAAGTAAAACCCTAAGTAAACTGAAATCCGTCAACATGCACTACCATTCAAATGTCTGGGGTCAGTATACAATTTTACTTTCGAATGAAATAATTTGTATTTTGTATTCATCAAGGATGCATGAATGATTTCTGAAGTATCAAGTGCTCCTAAAATGTGATATAATGGCTGCTGAAAAATCACAGGAGTAAAATACAATTTATAATACAATAAAATAGACAGCATATGAAACTACTTTTGAACAGTAGTGTATTTTAAACTTACATCTTTAGTAGTTGCCTCCATGTTTTGGTCTAAAGCAGTCTGTAATTTAGAGATCATGTCATCTTTCTCCTGGCAGATTGACATAAGTTCCTGACATCTTAGTTTCTGGTTTTCATAATTCTAAAAGAGACAAACAAACAAACAAACCAACATCAACACAGCAGAATCCAGGTAGTCCATGTAAACAATCTACTGACAATATCCTTAGATGTTTAAAAGAAAACTAGTTCAAATTACTCTATTTGCTTGGAGAAGCTGGTCATTTGATTCCTGTGTTTGAAAACACATTGATTCCAACTCTGAAATGAGAAAATATAATTAAACTTATGTCAGAAAACACCAAGCTTTCACCCCTTCATAGCAACTGAACATACCTTTAGTTTTAAGACTGAGTTGTTGTTGGATTTTGAGAAGCTCCTCTCTCATCTCCTCCAGCTGTGTGCTCAGATGACTAATTGTTCTGGGTGATTCAGGGACATTTGTCAAGCAATTCTGTACTGCCTCTGCATCTCCTTTTATCTTAGCTAAATCAGCTCGCATTGCCTCGATCATGCTGTCTAAAAGCTCAATCTTAGCCTCCTAGATGTGGAGAAGAAAATGGCATTTCGAAGTAAAATGTGCGCCATGGTAGAATATATGATAGAATTTGCAATTTTTTCCCTTGTACCCATAAAATGCATCAAGATTTATATAGATTTAGAGTCATTTATATAGATCTAGTCATAAAATCCCAATAAATCCAATGAAGCTAAAATTTTGTAAATTAATCAACCTTTTTTTTTTTTTAAAGACAGCTGAAACAACAGCGGACATAGATGCCATTTGATTTTGCCCTCTTTTTATTATTAGAGGAAGCCCTCTGCAATTACCTTTGCAGCATCGGCCATGTCATCAATAGTTTTGTTGACAAGATTCTTCAGTATCTCAAGCCTCCTTTCCGCTCGTTCCTCAATAATTTCTTTATCTCTTTGAAGACGTTCACTGAAACATTAAAAAAATGACTTATTTTCAATAAATATAAGAGAAAATCATAAAAATGAATTAAACTGTACTGTTATTGTGTCACTAAAAAGATTAAAAGCATCACAATTTAGGTCTGCACAAAAACTCTGTGCTGAACACAATTTGAAGGAATGAATGTATTGCTTGATATACTTGTAGTCTTTTTCCATGTTAGAAAACAGCTCCATAAACTCTGCAGTGACTTCCTCACGGATTTGAGATTCCATAGTTAATTTTTCAGCCTCTTCTTTGGACAGCTTCTCTTGGAGCTCTTCAATTTTCAACTGAAGCTGTGTTAAAGCACATAGCATATCTAGAATAACACTGAAAGTACCAAACACAATTACTGATACTGGAAAACCACCTTGAATACCTCACACACCTCTTGACTTCCTGTAGCCTCTAGGACAGTGTTGTCCTCCATGCTCTCACTGTCACTCTCTTCATTGTCATCCTCACTCATTTCTTCATCATCTTCATCCTCCGGCAAATCCTCTAGGCTTGTTTCCCAGCCCATGAGAGAGGTTCTCCTTGTCCAATCCTTCTTGTCAGCATTATTGATTATCATGGACACATCTCTGGCAGATCTCTTGAGTGCAAAGCTAGGAGCTGGTTTTGGGTTATGGACCACCACCTATAAGAGTAAAAGGTAAAACAACAAAATTAATAAATAGCATGAGTAAAAATACCTGATAATTCAACCTCAAATTAAGGTTTCTGCTAACCTTCTGGGCCACTGCTGAGAACTTAAGGACATTCAGGGTTTCATCATATACCGAGGCACACTGGTTTATATTGATAATCATGCAGGCTTTTCCACGGCCACAGAAAAAACCCTGCAAATAATGCGTGAGTTTGCTCTCTCTGAAGGGGATATGCTGATGAAACCTGCGCAAAAATATTAATATTAATTTTGTTCTAACTCCCAATTTCTCCCAGAGAACTTCAAAGGACTAATGAAACACAAGTCAAATGCCTCTAATGCAGCCTGCAAATAAGAAAGTGGACATTTTCTCACTTGGTTTGCGTTTGGTTGAGCCTCAGAGCATTGATGCATTTCCCAAGCGTTAACAGGGAAGTGTTGATGTTTCCAGCTTCTTTTAAGCGTTCTCCTCGGTTCTGAGTCTTTGCACATCGCTCAGATCCAGCCAAATCGCATAATGACAGCCTTTAAAAATAAGTTAACTAGTGAATAAATGAATGACTCTATGTTAAAGCATGTTAGTACTGAGGTCACCTACTCGCTTATTGTCTGAACTCGAGGAACACCCACATCTTCAATACGCAAGATCCGAATGGAAAATATACTGTGGCTATAGAGGAAATGTTATATAATTTAAAAACATAATAAAATTGTCTAGTTAAATATTAACACTACAGTGATTTAAAATCAAGCACCTTCTGCTCGAGACATTGTTGAGCTTGGTAGATGAAAAACTTTGATTTTTTCTTGCAATTTTCACAATTTTTATAGCTTCTTCTGCACTGTTAACTTGAACCCATTTTAAATCTGCAGGCAGGAAAAATATTCAGACAAAATGTAAAATAATCAAAGTATGTATTTATTATAAAATATATATGCTTTTTGTATGAGATGTATAAGTTTTTTTTTAATATTGCAATGTAAACATTTATTAAATAATTATTATTTTCAAGCCAGAAAACAGTTGGTTACCTTTGACAAAAGCATTGCCTTTAACATCTTGGGCTAGCCGCAAAACATTTCTTTTGTGAGAGCCATTAGAAACAACATCAAGCAGATCATGAATGTTTTCATTGTAGATTTCACAAAAGGAGACCCACACAGAGAATTTATCATAAGAAGTCTCATCCAAACAGACACTGTCCCTATTTGTATAACTAGAGGTTGAGCCTGGGGTAAAAAAAAAAAAAAATGCATGTGTTGCAAGTGTTTATGCTCATAAATTATTTCAAGCGCAAAGTAAAGTAAATAAAACATTTAATAATACTTACTTTCAAATGATGAACAGCTGGAGCTGGACATGCTAGAGAGGTTTTTCTGTGGGTCAGTCTGATAAACACAAATAAGCACCAGATGTATTAGTAATTTACTCTGTCCAAAAAAAAAGAAAAAAGAGAATATATATAAAAACCATTTACATCTTTAAATCGGCGAAGAAGATTTCTCTTATTTGTAGCTTCCTCATCCTGCTGCTCTTTGGTGAGTCTTATAAAGTCAACACATCTGTGAGGCTTGATGTTATTTTGAGAATAATGTCTGCCTTCTATGCTGTTAAAGATCACATTTAATGACCTAGGCAGAATTCCACCATCAGAATCAGGGCCTACAACATAAAATAGACAGCTATACATACATACAGTGCAATATATAATTAAGTGGAAGTGAAGTGACATGTGGCCAGTTTTGTTATGGCACCTGAGGAGCAGATGGGGTTGGTGAAGGTGCCTCAGGGACTCACCTCGTCGTGTTATTGAAAGTGGAGGAGAGTGCTTGTTATACACTCCCCCACCTCCAATCCCTGCCTGACATGAGACTCAAACCCGCAATCTTTGGGTTTCAAGTCCATCACTCTAACCAGTAGGCCAAAACTGCCCCAAAACAGGCATCTCACACAAAATACAAAAAAACCTCTTATAAAATTATTACCAAAAAAAGTGAATGTCTTTCCAGCATTAGTAACTCCATAAGTAAAGATCAAGGAATTCCCTCCATCCAAGACTTCTTTCACAAGGCCTTTGGTTGTGCCATCAAATATCTCTCTTTGTGTTGTTTCTGGACCGAATACCTAAAACATAAATCTTATATTACAGCAGAAAAAAAATTGATAACATCTCTGAAGCCTGTTTACAATAAATGACAATGACAGAGATGACTGTGGCTGTCCTCATACCTGTGAGAACTGAAATCGTTGTGCAAGCTGTGAACCGAATCTCTCACTTTGTCTGGCACTCAGAGATGCTCTAGGTGCCTTCAGAACCACAGTATCTGGAGGCTCAATTGAAATGTACTCCTGTTTGTAGAGATTAACAAATTGCATTAAGCACATTAGAAATTTAGTTCACTTTTCATACTCATATTTTAAACCAATATCCACAAAAGGTGAACACATATGTTCTATGAGAAAATTTCTCTAAAATTGTATAAACCTGTATTGAATATGTACTAATGTTTTCTGGCACCTGTGATTCTCTTTCCGTTCTCTCTGCAGCAGTGAATGGTCGGACACGGAGATAGACCTGCAGATGCTCTTTTTCCAGCAATACTGAGTCCTGTTAAAAACAGAAATATGATACATGAAAAACTACTTTACAGCCTAAATTCAAAATAGGAAGTATGTTTCATAATAATAAATACCCTTGATAGTTTAGAAAACTCGACGAAAAGATCTTTCCTGAGGTCCTCAGCCGTTACAGAGCCAACTCTCCCAGGGTTATGATGTATACACGATTCCATCATCTTGACCAAACCTATGTTTGACAATAAACTAAAAATAGTATTCTATGATAACATTTAAGTTGCTACAAACAAAAGTGAAACAAAAATGACGCATCGACAGTTGAATGTATTAAATGAGTTACTGTCTGAGTTTTTTTCCAATTCAATAAAATAACCATTTTAAACAAAGTGGAAACATGCAAAAGTATTAACTGTGTCTTTTCATTCTCGCTAATTTCACTTACTTTTGCTTTATTGTTAAGTATACAGTTGCATCCCGTTTACATCGACAATACGCTTCTTTCCTGCCGTCGCGGTTCTCTCTGTTCAAATTGGACCAATCGGAGACTTCGCTAAGACCTAGCGTTGTCCTGAAAGCGGAAGTAAAATGTGTTGTAGTTCTCGTTGACTGACACGATAAGCGAAACCTACCCAAAAAAGTCATATGCGAACTACATGACCCATAAAACACATTTTACTCACGTGATTCATGCTTCTGGTACACGCTTTAATGTGGAATGTGTTTGCGCATGTGGGTCTCAGTACATTCGTTGAACTGGTTTAGATCTATGTAATAAAAAGTAAGCTCGATATAGATTTGCGTTTGTGAAAATAGTGAAAAAATGTCTATGTTTATGGATCTAAACATCATCAGCAGTAATGATAAAAACAGACTCAAAAGCATCATAGAGACAGCAGCTCACCGTAAGTAGCAGCAATGGTAATTATATTCGCTAAAATTACGGTTAACACCAGTTGATTAACTATCTGCTTTAGTAATTATTAATAAGATGTTCATTAATAATGCGTTTTGATTGTGAAGGCCTAAGCCAGACATTGCCAAAAAAGTGAACATTATGGGAAAGCAGCAGTTCTGTTTTGGCTGGGTTTTCTAACTGGTACGTCGACGATGGTAATTAGCTGGTTGTTAGTTTGTGTGAGCTAGGAAACTATTTTGCACTTGCAACAAAACAACTACCAGTCCAGTTGGTCATACCAGGTCAACTTGTCAATGAACATCTTAGCCCAACAAATGCATATATCTGATGTACTATAAAGAAACAATTCAGTTATAAACTTTCACGTTTTATTTTTCAGTTGGCTACTCAACAGTCGCAATCAACTACGTGGTTCAACCACAACAGAAGAAACAGGTATGAAATAAAGTAGTTAGACTAACTGGTACACTTTAAGAGTTCATTTGATAATGCTCTTTTTTTTCTTGTATTACAGGAAATCCCTAAGCCACAGAGTGTGTCAGACATATTTGATAAATTTCCTATAGTACAGGTAAATTACTTTAGCATCTTTCTAGAGCATACTTACCTATGATTCATACTGTGTGCTTTTTTTAATAGGGCAAATCTTCTCCCATCAAAGTACTGAATCGATTGACCATCATAGTCTCTGATGCATCCCATTTTGTAAGTTGCAATAAGCTCTAAGCTCTAAGAAACTTGCTAACATTTTGTTTATATAGTTAACTTTGTATGTGTTCTTTTTTTTCAGAGACCAACTATTGAATACAAAAGCTTCGACCTCTTGGCAGTGTACCCAAAGACAGAGAAACTCTTTCATGTAAGGGAAAATGTAATACTGAATCAGTATAGAAAAAAAAAATCAGATTAGTATTATTTATTTTCTTTATATTTCTAAAGAAAACCAATCAACAGATTTCTGTATATTTTCCTTTTCCTGTGTCAGGCAGCCTGCATGATGTTTGATGTGGACATTATCTGCATTGCGGTAGCTGAAAAACAGCCTTTCCATTTTAAAAGGGCTCCAATTAATGGGGTGAGTTGTTGTATTATACCTACTATACCAACCAGCGTACCAGCAGGTGATTTTAAAGGTCCACCGAAGTGCGTTAAAACATGCAGCATTGTTCTATATGTTGATGTAATGTCAACAGAGAAAGGAAGATCTGTTTCTGATCTGTTTATCTGTTTAAAGATGTATCATCACTGTTATATTGTTGGTCACTTTAGGCTGTTGAAAGGGGCGTTTTCTTTGAGACATGTTATGCGGCAGCCATCAGAGACTCCACTATGAGGAGATACACCATTGCCAATGCCATCAGCCTAATGGAAGCCTGTAATGGAAAAGTATGTTGTGCCTTTTTATACACAAACCCCATTAAAATGTCTTAAGCTAGATCTGAAGATACATTTATTTTTTCCTCACAGAATGTCATCGTGTCCAGTGGAGCAGAAAAGGTAAAATGTGTCTTATAACTGATATATTCTTTTAGTGTTACTGTATTGTGTAGTCAGTATGACATTGTAACGTTTGTTCTTTTCCTTAGCCGCTTGAGTTGAGGGGCCCCTATGACATTGCCAATTTGTATCCTTTTTTTAAATTTGAGTATAAATAAATCATATCAATATATCATGTGGCAACGTATCAGTGTTATGTTCCTTCATTGAGATTTCAGAGGGCTTGTGTTTAGCCTGTCAGAGGGAGATGCCAAAGCTGCTGTTTCTACTAACTGTCGATCTGTCTTGCTTCATGGAGGTAAAAAACTGGAAAGAGCTCAGCTATTTCTCAATTCTCCAGTACAGACCTAATTCTGTGCCACGTAGTCTTGTGTGTTGTTGGATTGCTAGTTGTCTTGCCGAGTATGCATTTATACTTATGGACATTTCAGTGTGTGTTTTTGATATTAGTTGTGAATTATGTGAATGTTCATTGGTCATTTTCATGATTCCTTATAACAGAGACGAGAGCCACTGCATCTGGTGTTGTTTACACCATGAAGAAACCAAAAACTCCCCAGAAGCAAGAAGAAGAGTCTCCGATATCTAAAAAGGCCAAAATTGAATTGGCATAGCCAGTATTGATGTGTATTCTTTTTTTTTTTCTTTTTTTTTTTAAAATAGAATTATTATTTCTTTTCTATTTCTTTTTCCTCAAAATCTGGCAAAAGATGATGCAGATATTTTAAAAATGACATTTATATCAAGCTTTATAATTGCAAACTAAATTTACAGATAACTTAAACGAGTACAAAATAGTTCTTCACATTATGCATTCTGTCATAATTTACCATTTAGAATATCAAAATCGTCTATCATTCATGCTTAGACTTAGAATCTGAATCTGAATTTTTTCAGGCAATGCATTTCCATGTGAAGAGGAAGCTTTATGTTCTATTAAGTTTCTCTTTCCTTTCTGCCTTATCTGAGCTTTAATAAAAAGTTAAAGTACTACGTTGCTTCCAACTCTTGTGAAACTCGCATACCTTTTCGTTTTGAAAAAGGCAATGTCATGCAGGGCTCGATAGAATACAGCACCTTCCTTCGATATCAGATTATAATATGCAGGCAATTTAAAAATGCAGGTTTTTGAGTGTGTCGTGCCCAAAGCACAACTTCTGTGGTCAAGTGTTGCATTTACTTTCCTCCATCATTAAAGTTGTCAAAGATAGTTTTAGCTCCATTTTGCCACTCGCAAACAATGTCCATTGGTGACTTTCCCTCCTGAAGATGACAAAGCAACAGTAACCAAGCAATATTGATCCTAAACCTTTACAAAAACATCTTGGCTATTAAAAATAACATTAGAGAGCCGCTTTCACAATAGCAAAAGTAATAAGCTTCCGTAAGTACCAGAAGATGGCACTGTGCGCAACTTAAAGAAATAGTTCACCCAAAAATTTTAATGATCACCGTTTACTCACCCTCAAGTAGTTCCAAACCTGTATGCCAAAATGTATTTGTTACGCCGAACACAAAGAAAGATAATTTAAAGAAAGTATGTAGAAAGTTTGTCTTTGAAAAATATATGGAAGTCAATGGTGACCCAAAACAGCCTGGTTACATTTGTTTCTTTAAAATATCTTCCTTTGTGTTCGACGGAACAAAAAAATGTATACAGGTTTGAAACCACTCAAGGGTGAGCAAACGATGACAGATTTTACATTTAAGTAAGCATATTAATGAGATTTAATATATATCTGATGGCATCATAATACACGAGCAGCAAGATAAAGGTAGGTAGGCTAAGCATTCCATTTAAAAAATACTTACACAGTTCTTGAGTTTTAAATCACCTCCGTGCAACAGAAGAAGTTGGATGAGCTTAAAGCGATTCAGTCGGACCGCATCATGTAGTGGTGTGTCACCCTCCTGATGCAGAATGACAATAAAATGACCATTAAAGTGTTCATTCATTTTACTTAATGACTGTGTTACCAAATTTCTTACTATGTCTTTTGCATTGATGTCTGCACCACAGTGTATGAGATGTTCAGCACATTCGTGGTGTCCTGTCCTGACCGCTACATGAAGGGGGGTGCTGCGAAGCTGAGAAAGTCAAGCGTAACCCAAAGAGACGATATGTCAAATCACACCAGCTATAGCATTCACAGATTTGGTGTCAACAGCTTTTACCTTGTCTCTGGAATCCAGTTTTGCCCCGTGATTAAGTAGCACTTCTAGCACAGGCAAACTGCCACCACGAGAAGCCCAGTGAACTTCAGTTGCTTGAAGCTGAATAAATGCAAGAATAAGACATATTGCAGAGAAACGAACACTGCTCATTAAAAAAAATTAAATTAAACTAAAATTAACACACTATATTCTTCCAATAAAAACTAAACAGTTCAGGTTGACCTTTTTATTTAATTTTATCCCTTTTGTTAAAATATAAACAAAAAATTGTGGTGCAACCTCAATGTAATACCTTCACGAAATGTCAAGACCAATAAGGTACAGCATTTATATCTATGAAATAATTCATAGTATTTGTTAAAACACTTTTACACTTTCATTTTTTTAAGCTTTATGTAAAATAATGTGAATTAAAGATCAAGGATAATGTTACAACATTATGCATGATGGTTACACCAGTTGTCTTTTTTTTTTTTTTTTTGAAAATGCTATAAAAGAGTATTTCTGTATTAGAAATTGGCACATTAATTTTATGTTTTCTATGTTTTGGTCTTGTTACACTCTTCCCCAAGTATTAATATGTGTTTGTACTCATAGAAAAAACTAAATTTACATTTTTAGCATAAATATATTTAAGGATTATGTAAACATTCAGTACCTTGTCCTTATTTTCAATTGAAGCACCAGCTTCCAGCAGGGTTTGCACAATCTCCACGTTTCCTTGTGAGCAAGCTCTGTGCAAAGCTGTTCGGTTGAACTAGTTAAATACATAAATACTTTAGATTTAAGTGCTGTAACTTTTATTCAATATGTCTGGTAAACACTCACATTATCACAGGCGTTTGGATCTGCACCTCTCGCGAGGTAACTTTTGATCATTGGCAATTTATTGTCCAGCGCTGCCTTTAGAAAGTCATCCTCATCGACAAAATCATTCTGTGAGACAATGAGATGATTAATTGAGAGGTCGAAATCTCATAAATAATGTTTGCTTTGATTCACGCTTACCACTATGTCTTGTTTAGGCTGTGTTTTGCAGACTGGTGTACTTGTTTTAATCTTCTGACTTTCTATAATCACCTGGAGGTCGTTAGTGCTGCTGTCAGTCTGCAAAACATTCAGAATTAAGAAAGAAAATGCATTTCTAATAACATGCTTTATGAGGTATATAAATGAATGCTTAAGAAACCTTTATCTTACGTTAAAACCATTTAAAATGACTTCACCGTCACACTGAAGGTTATAGGTTTTCAAATGATGTTCAACAGAGCTTTCGCATTCTTCAGAAGGATGCTGTAACACAGTGTTATCCTGCTCTTTGTTTTCACTTTTGATGTCTGTATCCTAAAATCACACAAAATTAGAACACATATATATTTGTAGACATAAACCACTCAAAGGGATAGAATATAAAATCATATTTATCTAATTTAACTCATTCCAAACCTGATTTTCTTTTGTGGTACAAATTCATTGAAGATATTTGCCAAAATATCTTTTGTGTTCCAACTTTCAGGACTTTCAGGTTTGGAACAACATGAGATTTTATCCCTTTTAAAACAGTAGTGTCCCTTTTAAAACGGCAAAAGTTTTGTCTCTTTTCAAATTTAATTGAGCCATTGAAGTTTGAGAAAAATAATTCTTGTTTCAAAGAATACTAAAAATTAGTATTATCAGTTTTAAAGATAACAGTATCTAAAAGATGCACAAAATAAACTGAAGTCTTGAACCAAATGCATCAAATGAAACTATTCATAATGCATAATAGGAATTAATAAAACTGCTTTTTAAATAGAAATTTAGACATTTAGAGAACATTTAGGAGACATTTAGACATTAAAGACATTTAGAAAGCCCTTACCAGCTCCTCATCCTGTAGGATTCCCATGACTTTCCTTGAAAAAATTCCTTGTGCCAAAATTAAGGCATTCAAGCAAAGCATCACTTATATATATGTGGTAGCGACAGTCATTCTCCTGATGTTCAAGCTGACTCCTCCCACCTCTAAGATTTCCAACGTCACTGTGATGTCAGATGCATTTCGAAGGGGGCTGAAGGTTAACATTTTTTTTTTCAGAAGTCAGATTCCTTTGGGAGCATTTGAAGGAATGAAAATGAAACCTGGGGGAACTTGATGTGCCGCCATAGAGCCCCCTGTCTACCCAAGAGTGACTTACAGCTAACCACAAAGCTCAAAACACCAGAACACCACTCCACATCAAAAACAAAGATGATAGGAAATGTTTAGATGTGATATGGACACTTATAACATCGTAATCAGCTTTGACTGTCTCATATATTAAGGAAGTTGTCTTCGTTTATGAAGCTATTTTCTTCTTAGGTTTCATCACTTATATTACTTCTGTTATGAGAGCAGGTAAAATTGTCACACCCTGTGACTATTTTTAATTGAGCTGCCCATGAATCACAGTAATGAGTCATGGGTGGTTGTCTTGAATGGCAGCTGCTGTTTTACTAGTTTTCCACATGACCAGGGCCTATAAAACTATGAAAAGATGTAGTAAAGATGTGAAGAATTTATCTATTAAAATTAATATTGGTGGCATTGTATCATGTCTAATTGAGTGTTATTTTCAAAGCTTTCTTAAGCACTGTGGGAGGCTACATAGCATCTTTTAACAAGCAGAACGCGACACTGGTATTAGACAGAGAGATATTTCCCACCATAATATCTTTGTGTTTGCAGCATTAGCACCAAAGATGAGTCTAACATAACATGTTAACATGTCAAATTAATTTGCATAGGAATTCTTCTGATTAGATCTGTATTATGTAATATCTTGTTGATGTATTTAGACCATAGGTCAGTATAGGATATTTGATACATGAATCTTCCATGTTGTGGTTTTATCCGTTCTCTTAAGACTGTTACGAAAATGCTTGTAAAAGACGATCTGTAACTAAACACATTGCCTGAATGTCTATCAACCATTTCTGGAGCTTGAACCGCCTCTACCTGCACTTTTTAGACCTCAGGTCTGACAGTTACATGCAATGCTGTAAACTTTTTTTTAAAGAGACCACTTTTCTATGGCTCAAAAAAAGTGTAATCAGCATTTGAAATTGAAATGCAAACCTAATTTTAAACCCGACATTTTTTACAGTGTTGAGTGTGCCTCTAATCTGAAGGTTTGACCACATGTTCATGCTTTGAGTTTCAGTCAGGTGGTACTGTGACTGATTTATTTACTAAATGGCACATGTGTGTTGAACTTGTCACCACGCAGCTCTGGTACAGCATACCGTTAGCAAATTAATATGCAATATGAAATATTAACCTTGTGCTGACACATTTTTATGCACTAGGGCTTCATCAAAGATGTGCAAGGCAGGTTTTCAAACCTTTCATAACACTGAGTGATAATATCATATCTAAATGGTGCATGAAAGTTTATCAGTTATATTACAGAAAAAATAATTGCATTGGAATAATTGGCAGCTTCATCTTCAAGCAATCAGTGTCCTTTGCTACATTATAAAAACACTTTTCATGATCTTACTAGTAGTATAACTTAACCAATAACAAAAAAGAGTGAACATAATACAATACAGCTATAAATGAATACAGCTATATACTTTTAATATTTCTATGTATAATTTCTATGTACAATGTAAACAAATATGAATTAATTTTCATACAGCAATAAATAAAATTGTGACCTTGGACCCTGGATTGTTAGGATAGGACAATGTTTGGTTGAGATACAACTATTTGATAATTGCCTTTAAAGATGTCCAAATTAAATCAAAAATTCTGTTTTGTTACGGTAGGAAAAAATATATTGACGCAACATGATTTTTTCTTAATATTATGGATTCTTGGTATAAAAGAAAAATCTATAATTTTGACTAATACAATGTATTGTTGGCTATTTCTACAAATACTTATGTATTGTAGTCCAGCGTCACAATTGTGTTTTTGGGTTGTCCCACCATAGCAGCCTGTTTCCAGCAATTAAAATCATCCCACAAGGTCAAAAATTAAATTTAACTTACAGTCACATTTAGTGTCTCACATTTTACATGCAACCATTTTACAGCCTTTATTTATTTGTTTGTTGTTTTGTTTCCTGTTGTTCATTAATTTATAAAAATGTTTGCATCATGTCTTCTTTTAAATCATTTTTATGGACAGTGTCATTTATAATATGTACAGTACTTTTTTCATTGTATGATGTGCCTCTGATTTCTCACATAGAACAGTTTTTCCATGTTTTATGTAACACATATGCTCTCTGATGGATATAATTGTATTTTCACAGTGTGATCAGTGTAACTGATGTGAGGTGCTGAGTGAGCAGACAGCAGTGGGACTGGAATGTGTGGAATGCCTCCTAATGAGCTGAGCCCCTGAGAGAGATTCAGAAACCAGTACATCTGAAACTTCTCCACAGAGTGCCAACAAGTATTTAGTTAAGAATAAGAAATGTTGAAATTTGATTTGATATATATATATTTAATATTCATTTGTATGAAATTAAAAATTAATCACTACAGCTATTTTTTAAGTTCTGTACATTGTGTAAATCCTGTTCATCATAGGTAGAAATTATCTTTTATATACAGTCATGTATTTGTAACATTGTGTTAATTTATGCGAAAGCATTTGATTGATTCTCACATTTGTATCTCTAATATGAGTATATTTGTTTTATGTATTTCTTATAAACCTAACTACCTTCTTGTCTGAACCAGAGAACACCCAGCACCTAATCACCGGGATTCCCATGTTCACCCCTCTTTCCCCAGATACCCACTTACAATCGGACAATTACACTGGACAATATTGCACTAGTCACTTTACATTGGACATTCACACAGCCACTTTATATTTTATACTTTATATTTTATATTTTATACTTTATTTTATTATCTTCTTCGTATATATATATATATATATATATATATATATATATATATATATATATATATATATATATATATATATATATTTTGTTTTCTATTCGACGCTGGACGTTTGTAAAAAACATTTCACTGCATGTCGTACCATGTATGTATGTGTATGTGACAAATAAAATTTGAATTTGAATTTGATTTTGAATTTGTCTAGTTCTTGTAAACTAGCAGTGGGATCTTTACAACAGCCACATTTTGGGTGTTCATGTTAACTTGTGTTCATATGCACAATATGCGGAATAAACAGAGAACAATAACAACTAATCAGAGAACAATTTTCAACAAAAACACTTTGTTTGTGGAAAACACAGTAATCATAATTGTAGAATGTCTTGGGTTACTTGTAAATTGGGAACGAGATGCTGTGTTTCAATAACACTGATGAGAACATTCTTTGATGGACTGGTTGTTAAAGCATGTGTGTTAAACACACCAAGAATTTGCTTAAAAAACACTGGTAGGTGACGTCATTTGATTACATGCACCTGAGGGTTATAAATAGATTTGAAAAAGAAACATTCTCAAGTTGATCTTTGTCTATAAGGATGCCGAGTCATGCCTACAGTGTGGCACTGAGGCGCAGCATCTTATTCCCGTTTTTTCAAGGAATACAGTTACAGTCAAGTAACCCGAGACATTATCTATCATAAGCTACTCTCGATGCTGTGCTTCAATAATCTGATGGTACTGAGAATACCAAATTTGCCGCATTTGAAGTGTCTGAACCTCTCAAGGTTGTAAACACAAGTATTGAAGAGTTCTCAGACAGGACTCCGGGATAATGACTCACACGTGAGCCTAGAGTAGCATGAACATCCAAACTATAGAATCTGAAAAATGAGGAGAGGAGGGGACAATTCATGCCAAAGCCTTTGAAGATGCAACCCCCTTGGTTAAATGGGAACTCCTAGAGGCACAGTTTGACCACATGCCTCATAGACTACAGAAATGGCATACCTCACCCAATATGACATTGCTTGCCTAGTGGCAGCTGCCCCTCGGTTCCAGCCCCAATGGCATATGAAAAATGCTGGCCCGATTTATGCCACTGGCTAGTGCAGTGGATGCACTGGCTAGTGCAGCATTCTTTCCTGCTCTGGAGTCATTAATAACGGACTTCAGAAGGCTTCAAGACTGGGATGCATGGTCAAGAATGGAACTTGCCTAGGGGCAAAATCTAGGCAGGATGGCAGGACTGACAGAGCCTGGAAGTCACAAATTCTCTTCAGAGAATTAATAGCCATAGGAAAAAACATCTTTAGAGATCTTTATAAACATCTTTATATTTAAACTCTAGTGGTTTGAAATATATAAGGCAGTCTCAACCATATAAGACGTCTCAACCACTTAGCTCCATGAATTAATTGGGCAACTACAGGGTACTTTTCCACAGAAACCCCATCAATCAGAGCATGTCAAACTGAAATGGCTAAAACAACTTTGCAGTGAGTTAGGTCTGCATGTCTTTCTATCAGTCATTATTATTATACTCTCATAATTCGAAGGCTATGTGTCATAGAATAGTAGAGAATAGTCTCTAATAAATTGGCCAGAGGCCTAGCATCTCTTAGTTGGTCCCCCTCAGGGGCCAGACACGAAGGTTCCAGAGCTTGTTCTGGGATGTACCCTGGTTTCAACATGCGCATGAGACGGCTGTGCCCTCGAGTCGTAGAGGAGCCAGAGCTGCATCCATGCATTTTGTGTATGTACGGGGTGACAAGGCTAGGCCAAATGGAAGAACCCAACAAAACAAACTTAGCCCCCTTCGATTGTCACTGATGATTGTGTCTTAGATCAGAATCAGAATCAGAATCACTTTATTGCCAGGTATGTTTGCACATACGAGGAATTTGTTTTAGTGACAAAAACTCTACAGTGCAACACGATAACAAGACAAGACAGATATAAAGAGAATTATGTACAACATACAAAAAAATAAAATAAAATGTGCAACACAGCAAATATAAAAAATATAGAAGAAAATAAAAATATATACTATAAACATTCAAGTGTAACAGGAATTATTTTTGTGCAGTGTTGTGTGCAAATCTGTATGTTAAATAAATAAGTGTCCTCAAGTGTTCAGGACATGGACTGCCTGGGGGAAGAAACTGTTCCTGTGTCTGGCTGTCCTGGTACTCAGTGCTCTGTAGCGGCGACCAGACGGCAACAGTTCGAATATGGAGTGTGCGGGATGTGAGGGGTCCAGAGTGATTTTCTTAACCCTTTTTTTTAATGTGGATAGGTACAGTTCTTGGAGAGTGGCGAGGGTTGTACCAATGATTCTCTCAGAAGTCCTGACTACCCTCTGTAGTCTTCTGAGGTCATGGTTGGTAGCTGAGCTGAACCAGACAGTTATGGAAGTGCAGAGGATGGATTGTATGATGGCCGAGTAGAACTGTTTCAGCACCTCCTGTGGCAGGTTGAACTTCCTCAGCTGACGAAGGAAGTACAATCTCTGCTGGGCCTTTTTAACAATGTCGATGTGAGTGTCCCACTTCAGGTCCTGGGAGATTGTGGTGCCCAGGAACCTGAATGACTCCACTGTTACCACAGTGCTATCCATGATGGTGAGTGGGGGGAGTGTAGGGGAGTTCCTCCTGAAGTCCACTATCATCTCCACTGTTTTGAGCGCGTTGAGCTCCAAGTTGTTCAGACTGCACCACTCAGTCAGCTCTTTGACCTCCTGTCTGTAAGCAGACTCGTCACCGTCCTGTATGAGGCCGATGACTGTGGTGTCGTCTGCAAACTTCAGGAGTTTGACAGAGGCGTCTTTAGAGGTGCAGTCATTGGTGTAGAGGAGAAGAGCAGTGGGGAGAGGACACAACCCTGAGGGGCTCCAGTGCTGGTTGTGCGGGTGCTGGATGAGAATTTTCCCAGCCTCACTCACTACCTGCTGTCTGTCTGTCAGGAAGCTGCTGATCCACTGACAGACGGAGGTGGGCACCGAGAGCTGGGTTAGTTTGGGGTGGAGGAGATTTGGTATGATGGTGTTGAAGGCCGAACTGAAGTCCACAAACAGGATCCTCACATAAGTCCCTGGTCTGTCTAGGTGTTGCAGAACATAATGCAGTCCCATATAGACTGCATCGTCCACTGACCTGTTTGCTCTGTACGCAAACTGCAGGGGGTCCAGTAGGGGTCCTGTAAAGTCCTTCAGATAACCCAGAACCAGTTTTTCAAATGATTTCATGACCACAGACGTTAGAGCCACGGGTCTGAAATCATTAAGTCCATTAATTTTGGGTTTCTTTGGGATGGGGATGATGGTGGAGCGTTTGAAGCATGAAGGTACTACACACAGCTCCAATGATCTGTTGAAGATCTGAGTGAAGATGGGGGCCAGTTGGTCAGCACAGGTTTTCAGACAGGCTGGAGTCACACCGTCTGGGCCTGGTGCCTTTCTTCTTTTGTTCTTCCTGAAGACCTGGCACACGTCATCTTCGCTGAGTTGAAGGGCAGGTGTGGGGGAGAGGGGGATTACAGGAGGTGAGAATGGTTCCTTTTCAAACCTGCAGTAGAACTCGTTCAGGTCGTCTGCCAGTTGTCGATTTGCCACAGTGTTGGGGGGTGGTGTCTTGTAGTTGGCGATGTCTTTCAGACCTTTCCACACAGAAGCGGTGTCACTAGAGGAGAACTGGGTGCGAAGCTTTTCAGAATAATTCCTCTTCGCCACTCTGATCTCCTTTTCTAGTGTGTACTTGGCCTGCTTATACAAGGCTCTGTCCCCTATCCTGCGAGCATCTTCTTTGGCTTGACGGAGCTGACTGAGTTTAGCAGTGAGCCATGGTTTGTCATTGTTGTAAGTTAAATAAGTCCTGGTAGGAATACATATGTCCTCACAGAAACTAATATATGATGTTACAGTTTCTGTGAGCTCGTCCAGATCTGTGGCAGCAGCTTCAAAGACAGTCCAATCAGTGAGAGAAAAGCAGGTTTGTAAATCCCACTCTGCTTCGTTAGTCCATCTTTTTACAGTCCTAAGAACAGGTTTAGCTGATTTCAGCTTTTGCCTGTAGGTCGGTATGAGATGGACCAAACAGTGATCAGAAAGTCCCAGGGCAGCTCGTTGGACGGAGTGATAAGCATCCTTTATTGCGGTGTAGCAGTGATCCAGTATGTTATGGTCTCTGGTTGGACAGGTAAGGCAGGCAGGCAGGCAGGCAGGCCATAAACCACGTATGGACCTCGACGATAGGACAAACTGAACACAAACACACAGGACTAAATAAAAGGAAATTGACTAAATTAACAGGAAACAGGTGAAGACAATAATACAATTAACATGAAGGGAAGGTAGGGCACAGAGAGCACATGGCACAAGACAAAAACAACAACAAAAGAGTCCAAAAGACGTGACACTATGAATGATGTCAACATGTTTACTAACTATGCACACAGTGATTGGCTGAAAGGTAAGGTGAGGGGTCTCTGTCAGAGATGTATTTATAGACATATTGCAGAGTGCAATGTTATGTTGCCATATTCAAATTTTACCAAAAAATAAAATAATGAAAAACGTTAATTGCTACATTAAAATAAATATTTTAAAAATATTAAACAATACAATATATAGGAAAGTTATTGTCAGCCTGTGCTTCTCATTGTGTGTGCGTGTGAGTGTGTGTGAATTAACAGAGTGGAATAATAATGGCTGATAGTAAGAAATGCAAACATCAATCACTTATATTTATATAGCACTTTTAACAATACAGACTGTATCAAAGCACTGAACAGTATCAAACAGGAGAATAAACTGATAGTGATGTATAATGATTAATGCTTAATTTTTTAATTAAATGCAGAGACAGTCTCAATTTTAGTCACTAGAAATTAAGTTTCCTTAACTAAGCAAGCCACAGGCAACAGCCCCAAGGAACCAAAACCCCATCTGTGGCAGAATGGAAAAAAAAAAAAACCTTGGGAGAAACAAGGCTCAGTTGGGGCCAGTTCTCTTCTAGCCGGACACCCAGCACTACATTTTTGTAAATTTTGTTAAATTTTAAGCACGTGCCAGATTGCGCAAAGGACTTATAATGTGTGTGCGTGTCTGGTTCCGGTGATCTGTCCACAGGGCTCATCTAGGTGTTCTGGTCTCTGATGAAGGTCTCTGGTGCTGATCCACCATCTGATCTGGATAAGAACTGACAAACAGAAGAAGTAAGAAACAGACTAATATTAGGGTAGATGCCATTCTTTTTATGTTTTTATGATGTTACGCGTACATTGTGTGTTGTTGGGAGTGTTCCCGGTTCCGGCTGGTCTACTTAACATAGCCTAACTTTAACAGATTGGAATAATAGAAGCATACTAATGTGTTATGCGTAAGCTAGGTTAAAGAGACATGTCTTTAATGTAGATTTAAACTGACAGAGTATGTCTGCTTCCCGAACAATGATAGGGAGCCAGTGCAATGTTAACTGAATGGAGCTAGTTAGGACTCTAGCTGCTGCGTTTTGGACCAGCTGAAGTTTGTTTATCAAGCGTGCAGAACAACCACTCAATATACCATTACAATAGTCTAACCTTGAGGTCAAAAAGGCATGGATTAACATTTCTGCATTTGATGTTGAGAGCATAGGTTGTAATTTAGATATATTTCTGAAATGGAAAAACACAGTTTTACAAATGCTAGAAACATTTTGAAAGCACTTCCACTACTTTTCTAGTCTATTCAAGAGAATGTTGTGGCTGATCATGCAAACACAGTGCTGAGATCTTCTCCTAAATCGACAAGTTATAGGAGCTTCATTTAGCCTTAAGATGTTCCATGAATACGGGTCCAGATGTTAATTAACTTAGTTGCTAGATGTTCACCCAGCTGAGTCTTTTCACAATTTAACACTTTTTGTAGCAGGTATCAAATTTGAAGTGAGCTCATTTAGGGGACAAAAGTGTACATTTCAGATTAAACATTTGTTATGTTCTCTAAACAATACAAACAATACAAATATTAAAAAAAACTTATGAGGATCTATTGTGAATAAAATATTGGCTCATGTGATTTGAGAGTTTTTCTTAGCTTTCATTTTATTCAAATGTAAAAATTGTCCCAACATTACTGGAATTTAGATAATTTCTCCTCTGTTCACAAAACATACTCCTAAGCCAAGGTTAGTCTAGCATACTGATTCTTTATGCTGATTAGAGGTTTTGTCACTGCAGAGTGGGCTTTCAGTCCAAATTCTTGAAAGAGAATGTTGAGACACTGCATTATCTTGTCCTCTTGTGCATTCATCTTTCATGGACAACCAGAGGGAGGGTTTTGAATGAGTGACATTATTAATTGCAATAGACCCTTTTCTTTTTACAAGAATGTGATGATGCATTTAATGGTCATCGGCATCAGCATCATAAATCCTCATAGGTTTTTCATATTTGTATTGTTTTTTTAAATGTATGTAAATTTAGAACACTATTCTTTGTTACTAATGCAGCGTCTATGGGAAAGATGGTAAATTTACTATCTAATTTTGATAAATATGATATTTGAACTGTGTTTCAGAATATACTTAACTCTTAGAAAACTGGAGTTTTACTCCTGTTAAGATAACTTCACTAAGCAGTATCCTCAGAATTTAGGAAATTAGGTTGGTAATTTTAATTAACAATTTTAATTAATTTTGATGTCCATGCATTTATAAACTGTTCTAGTTTACATTTTCTTTTGAGAAAATATTATCTAATAACCCCATGTGTTGTAATTCATATGAAACGAATAAATAATGCTTATACTAACAACATGTCATTTGGGGCCTTTTGTGCCAATTGCTTCACAAATCTAAAAACACTGATGTGTCCACAGACACCAAAATGCTTGGTATTGAATATAATACAATGTTATAGATCACGGGTTTTTGCACAAAAGACAAAAAATTAAGCTAGATCACTGAACAAAATCTCACAAATGTTAATAGTCAGATAAAATCAAAATAGTGTCTAGCCATTCATCACAAATGTGGATTTTGTGCAATACGATTAAGGGAAAATATTAAGCTTATCTTGCCCCAGGTGGCATTTTACCTCGTCTTATATATACCAAAATATATATATATTGTTTACAGCAAAAATAAATGTTTTGTCAATTTATTGTTGCACCTTGGATATACTGATTAGTTATTTGAGGGAAGATGTTTCTGCATAAGATTTTTCGTTCTTTCTTTTGATGCTGACGAGATATTATCATAACGCGATTATGATGACGCTGCTTATTAATGCAACCCGGTCTAACATGAACATCAAGTCGCATGTTAATGGCAGGTACCTGTCTTGAACAGGTCATAATAGCGAACAAGGCTGCCTTCCACATTTGTGCGTCTTCATTGATAAACTGGTTCTAAACTGTTAGTGGACTAGTTGGTAATTGAAAGCTGCGCCCTAGTTTGTGTCCAATCAGTGACAATCTGCCATGGAATGAATAAAACAGCAATGCGTAAACAAGAACTGGAAAGTCCTCCGCCCCCTTCCCCATATCATCTCAAATGAAAGCAGTTCCGTATTCTGTGCCGCTACTACAACCATCACTTTCAACAGCCCAAATTCATTCAAGCCTGTTTGTAAAAATCAATGCGCATCATCAACATGGACCCATGATGTGTAAAAGGTAAGAGATGGTCGTTACTGCCTGACTACAGCTGTGTGTCGTTTTCACGCTCTCCCTTCATCGTAAAGTTTCGGGTGGGATGGGAATGCGGTCTCGTGTCATATATCAAGTTCGTCAGCATGTCTGTGTCTCTGTAGGATACTAGTTGTCAGGGTACAGCTGGTTATTTAGTGCGCGCTGGTGAGCGATAAAACAGTCGCCCCTCGTTTACGGAAAGTGACACTTGTACAAATGGCAGCAAGTTAAAACGAGTGCGGCACTGATCGCACGTTTTTCGTCGAGGCGCAAGCAGCGCAGGGTTTTACAGGAAGACGACGCACAGAATGACATAAATGACGGCCAAGTACGGATAAACCGAATAATTTTTGACTTATTGTAGTGAGGATATTACGATAAGCGACGTAGCCGGCGAGGACCAACTGAGGCAGTTGGGAGTACAGACATACATGGCAAAAAACACGTTGGATCGTTTTGTCGTAACGTTTAATTTAAGTCTGATCGCAGCATAAGATAAGGGACGCTTTAAAAACTAATATAAAATGAGACAAAATGCTACGTTCACAGGCCCAATTTTATTTGGTCGGTTTGTAGCTAGTTATCACACCAAATAATGAAAGTCCTTTGTACATAATTATTTGTAAGGATGAAATTAGGTACACATTTGTTGAATGGGTTAGCCTATGTGTGTCATTTTCGAAGCCTCTGTACTTTAACCCAATGGTTTCGTTTTGAAGATCGTGGGCGGGGCTTAACGCGCATACCATGATGCACCTGTACACAAGTTCAAGTTTTAATACATTAAAGGTACACTCAATAAACAGTGTGCATATATATTTGTAGCAATAGCCAACAATACATTGTTTAGGTAAAAACTATCGATTCTCTTATGACAAAAAACATTAGGATATTAAGTAAAAACCACGTTACATGAAGATATTTTGGTAACACTTATAATAACTTATAACACTTATCACATAACTTATAAACACTTATAATGAATGCATAAAGCATTATAAATGACTTCATAATATGTTTTATCATCTCATAAAAATTCATAAGAACAGTTATAATGTGTTATAATATTTACTTATTTGTGGTTATAGCTTTTAAGAGTATGATCATTTAAAACACACAATGAACGCAACTCACTTAAGATTCAATGGATTATATTTCTTATAGTTATAATGCATTATAAGTCTCATATCTTGCCATTTTACTTATGTTTCTTTACAAATGCCACTTATAAGTAGTGATGCCCTAGGAATACCATTATAATGTATTATAAATTTATCTCCAAAATTCCATTTTGTGCGTATCCCTTATTAAACGCACATTATTCAGATCATCAGCATATCAGGTAAAAGAATTTCGCTCTAACCCTAATCAAACACACTTGAGCATGCTAATCAATAATGTCTTCAGGATCATTAGAAAATCACAGCTAGATGAGTTTAATGAGGGTAGGAGCTAAACTCCTGCAGTGCATTGGGTCTCCAGTGCAAGATTTGAGGAACCCTGACGTACAATCAACATGAATGGAAAAATACAAGTCCAAACAGGTTTCACACCACAGATCAAGAATAACATGTAGCCACCTACTTTGTACTAGCACAAACCACCAAATACTGTAATGACCATTATATGTGATATATAACTAGTAGTAGTAGCAGATAAAAACAAAAGCAGGCTTGAAAGTAAAAAATAAACAGCTTCACTGTTTTTTTATAATCGTACTTCAGTAGGCCGGTAGGTGTCAGTATAAAATACAAAACCGTTGCTATTTTTAGCATGAATAAATGTAAGCATCAGCAGCTATTAGAGCGCTTTCTGCAGTGTACAAATCTTGCAAAATGTATCATGCGAGCAAGGTGTTTCATTCCAAAAGGGCCCTTTGAAGTGACTAGTTTTGAGTGCTTCAGTTTAAAATGACCATTCAGTATGGCGGCCATGATTGTCCTTACTACATACTGCCATTGACTATGGTTAAGGCTAGAAGGGATCCAACAAAATCTGCTAGGCATGCGCACATCAATACAGCATCATTTTTCTCAAACTGTACAACAATAATTACTGTTAATAAAACACAATCTAATAGGAAGAAACTGTTATTTATTGTTGACTTCCGTTTTTTTTCTACATATCTTATAGCCCCAATTCTTGACTATGTCTGAAGGTCACATGACTAATAATGACAACATGAATATTCACATTATATAGAACAATATTTACTTTATGGTCCCACAACTTTTTGTATGTATTGTATAATTCCAATCTGAAGTGAACATCCAAAAGCCCTGCTCACTCCAAAGGTAAGGGCTTTGGAGAAAGCAGGGCACTTCAGTGTAATTTGCTTATTATCTTCACCCGCAAGGTTACAACATTATTATTAGTTCTATTAATTATATTTTCTAATTAAGTTTTTAAAAATATGCTTTATGTGTGTCTATAAAATATGTACTTGTGAAATGTGTTCAAACATAACACGAATTGTGCGTAATATATAATACTATATTATAAAACGCCTTTAATTATTCTGTCTTATGTCCTCTTCTAAAAGTGCCCTTCATAGGTGCAATAGCATTTAGAATTTGCCTTATGTCAGACAGGATTAGAATAAAAAAAAACACAGATTTTTTAAGGTGACCTAAATAAGTCGTTTAATTTAACAAACATAGGTTATAGGTTAATGTTAAAAAAAATATTTTCAACAGCTTTGAATGTTTTTAATATTTTTATATAAAGCATAATTAAAAGAAAATGTGTCCGCTTTCACAGGTCTGTCTTAAAGGCATGTTTAATTTTCCATGATGTCATGAAGGAAAAGAAGGCCAGGGGCCCTTCAGCAGAATACTGCAGTTGAGCCACAGAGAGGCTGAAGCTGCATTCCACTTCATCCTTACACCATCTGTTTTTCCTTCATCCCTCCTTTGGTAACTTGACAATGACATCACATAGGAAACACCTGGTGAGGGAATTCAACCATTTCATCACCTGTTATATCTGTAAAGGGTACTTGATCAAACCCACCACTGTGACAGAGTGCCTGCACACCTGTAAGTATCTACGGTCTTTATGAGAATTTAATGAAATCTTTAATGATGACTTAGCAGTAGTTTTCAACCGGCGGGCTCTGACCCAAAAGCGATCCGTTCTAATAGTGTCACGGGCAGCACATGTTGGAAAAAGAAGCAATGCTAAATTCAAGTAATAAAATGTAATTATCTATACAAAGTTAGGATGGTAGAATAAAGAAATAATATACATATCTGTAATTGGTAAATATATAATATATGAATCAAGGTGTCTAAACAAGCTTTTGTAATTTAGTTCAGACCTGCCTGTTTAACTGATACAGTATTTAGTGTTTGTTGCATGTATTTAAGCAGATAAATCCCATTCCTGCCGTTGTTAATGATTTTAGGGACAATTCGTTTGATAATGCTTGATTAGCCAAATATGTATTTCCACAGAGAGTATGTGAACAGGATTTAGTGTTAATTAGTTTACATTGTCAGGTATGAGTGACCTACTTTCCTTTTTGCATTATATTGTTATGACAGACCAGATGTGAAATCGACCTCATTTTTTAAAATACATGACCAACACGCTGTCGCTGTCATCTGTAGATCAGTCACCATGACAACGGATATTCTCCTCAAGCATAAGATATTTTCACTTAAAATATTTTCTTGATGTAGTTAGTTGGTAATTTGTGCCTTATTATCTGATTGTGGTGTATAATCATTTTTTTATATTAATTTTGGTATTTATGCAATGTTTTACTGTTAATGTACTAGGCATTTGTTCTAGAATACACTGTATTTTAACCACCTGCTCAACTGATTAGTACGCACAGTAATGACCTGGTTGTGTCGTGTATCAATGGCAGTGTGTAATATGTGTGGGCAGTGGCTTTTTTGTCCCCACTCACTCATGAGGTAAAGCAGTTTGATATAGCAAAAAGGTAATGATTGTTGCTACAATTTTTCTGGTCAAAATGATAAGTGTTTCACTGGCCAGCTAAAGCTATATCTCAATGCCAGTTTGTAAGACTTGTTTTTAATTGTAGTCTGTGGACATTCTTGCAGATGTAGGGAATTTCCACTATGAAATGTTAACATAAAATGATTGTAATTTTAATAGTAATAAACTGTAAAAATGTTACAGTAAAACGTAATTGGTACCTGTGAATGGGGAGCCCGGTCTCATAAAAAAATACATATAATAGAACGCCAAATAAAAACAAAAACCTGTGGTACTGATACTTAAAAATAGACTTTGGCATGCATTGTGTACCATATACACTCCAAAATCCATTTTTGCATATAAATACCTAGAATATTTGTTTTTATTTTGCATACTATTTAAACCTACTTTCACGAGATCTGGTTGTCTTGCTATATGTAGTGAAAATATCTGTAATATATAGAATATCGTTTTTAGAAGTAAGTGATTTTATTACTTACGAAATCATAGTAATGTTGTTACTTTATTTTACAGTGGTTGGCACACCTGTTGTTTTTTCCCTGTGAATTTGACAGATTTTTACTGTTATTTAAGTATAATTTCTTCTTTTTGTCTGCTTTTGTGTAGTTTGTAAAAGCTGTATAGTCCAGCATTTTGAGGACAGCAATGATTGCCCAAAATGTGGTATCCAGGTTCATGAAACAAATCCCTTGGAGATGTTAAGGTAAACCGCACTGGTCTGTGATTTCCAGCTACTGATTCAAAACCTTCTTCTTCTTCTTCTTCTTCTTCTTCTTCTTCAGCAAATCCGCTTCAATCGGTCTGACATTAGACTCAGTGTAGCATTGTAGAGCACACAATAATACGAGCCAAGAAAAGGATTAATGAGATTAATGTATTTGAAGATACAATCTAATGGCTTTCCCATAATAGACCTGAGAGATTTGTTAGCCACAGTTGCCTTGTTTTGAGCAGTGTGGGGGTCATAAAGTGGCAGTGAATTTGATCCTGGTTGGGAGGCATTCCAAGCAACAGCCGGGCTGTTTTCTGGAGCCAGAGTGTCAGCTGTGAGACTGACTCTGCACAGGATTGCCTCTCCACACCAGTGATACATCTGCACCCCAACACCAGACAGAATGATAACATGATAACAAGAGCACAGAGCGGCATTAACCTGAACCTGCTAACAGACTTGACAGTGACATTAACATAGCTGGTGTTCTTGTAGCTCACGTTTCTGTGTATTCCTTTTCTCCAAAGGTTGGACAACACTCTAGAAGAAGTCATTTTCAAACTTGTGCCTGATCTTCGAGAAAGTATGTATTTTGCCATTTAAAGTAAGTCTTCTGTCATTTATAGATACCCTATATCAATTGCCAATTTTAATTAGCTAATATTTTTTTCCAGAGGAGCAGCAGCAAGAGATTGAATTCTGGAGAAGAAACAAATCAAAAGAAAATCTTGACGGTAAATGACTCAAACAGTGAAATCATCTACAACTGCGCTCGCCTGATAAACGTTAACTAACCAAATGTTAGCTTCACCATTTTAAAGTAATAGTTCACTCGAAAGTGAAAACGATGTCATTCAAGTACTGTTTTCACTTTACACCTAAAAGGAAAGTGAGAGAATTTTAGCAGAATGTTGACTCTGCTGTTTTCAATACAAAAGTGAGTTGGCTGTGAAAATTATAAACTCTTGAAATTATGAAAAGCACTGTGAAAATATCCCAGATAGACTAGGGATAGAACGCACAGGTTACATAAACCATTGTTACGATATATTCATGCTGTCCTTTTTGGTGCTTAAAGCTCCAGCTCTTTTTATAGAAAAAAAGAACAGCAAGAAAATTTGGCTTATCATCCCCTTTTTGTGATTTACAGAAGAAAGAATATGATATAGGTTTGGAATAGCAGAAGGCTCAGTAAATAATGACAGACGTTTTGGTTTTGGCTGAACTATCCCTTTAATCCCACACATTAGCCTCTCCTGGCCATGAGTCCTATAGGCCAGGTTACTCTGCTGCATCAGCAGTTACACTTCTTTCATCAGACTTTTGGTATCACTTTTGTTCCTTATCAAGTCATGTCTTCACAGCTCAAATGATTCTACCACACTCTATTCCACTGACCTTGGCTGAGAGGTGGTGGGCAGTAAGATGTGAGTCATCAGTATAGATGTATCTGTGTCACTTTGCTTGACTCCAGAAAGAACTACTACAGAGTCACTCTGCACAACTGTTTTATACAGTTACAACTGTAAAGATAAGCACTGACATTTTTAAATGGATAGACTTGGCTTTGCAGAAAGCTTGACCAAATTCAGACATAATGTTTTAGACAAAAACCTTTTGAAAAACATAAACAAAAACATATTTTTTATTATATAAATAAAATATAAATAAAAATATATAAATAATTTTAAGTCCATTTTTAAATTGTCTAATTAACAGAAACATCTGCTATGCTAAAATAAATTTTATTATTATTATTTATTTCTTTTTTTTTTTTTAGAGTTTAGGCTCACTACCCTCTAAATCTTCATCTAAACATTACTGCATTCATGATGTGCCATCAAACTAATGTTATTAAGTAACACACTGGTCAGCAAGTTAGAATTTGCTCTCACAAGGGTTTCTGTTACAAGATGACTTCATTTCTGCCTTAAGACCGTATTGAATAACGGTGAATACACACTAGAACATCCTATTTATTTGTTTTTCTACATCATATCAGTAGTAAAATTAAATGGCCCTATTAGTTTGGGATGCCTCGTTTAGTTAAATGATTGTGTGATTTGTTGGAATTTATGAGTTTTTTTTGTTTTTGTACTGCAATCTTCGTAATCTCCAGCCTTTGTGCTCAATGTGTAAAACCGGCATGAATGACTTTCATAATACTTGGAGTCTCCAAGGCAACTTGTAAGTGTTTGCAGCTGTAAGCAGTTCTTAATGATGAGATAATTACCACATTCATGATTTTCCCAAGAGCATCGTTTTGAATATTATCTATTTCATATAAAAGAAAGCCTGAGAAAAGATGCACTATTTTGCATTAGCATATCTACAAGTCTGAAATATTTAGCTTTTGTGCCCCATATTGTCAGGGGAACATGTAATGTGGCGCATATTTATTTATTTATTCATTTTAATTTTGCTTTTTAAACATGTTGGGAATCTGTGTAGAAGGTAGATAAAAAAAAACAGTTCCTTTTGATAAAATGATTTAAATGACAACCCTTTAACATGAGGAACACTGTTTTGTCTTTTTCCAGAGGATGGCCCTACATGTAAGAAGGCCAGAGTAGATGAAGATGATGATATTAAAGGTGATGGAGACTACCACAGGAGTGATCCACAGATAGCCATCTGTCTAGACTGCTTGCGTAACAATGGGCAGATGGGAGAGAACATTGTTAAGGTTAGCCATCTTGAATTATTTCTCCTACTCCTATACTTTATATGTACATTTCATGTCTTCTTCTTTTTCCTCTTTTCTTTCTCTGTTGGTCTTGCCCCCTATCCCTTCTAAAGGAAAGGTGATTCAGAATCAGATTTGTCCATCAAGATTAGTGTATTTGACATTTTAACTTTAAAGCTGAGTCTGGTTCTTTTTCTTTTCTAAAGCCTGGTATCAATCAGTGTAACTCCAAAGCTCAATCCTTTCTATCCGCTCCCACAATTCCAATATCTCCCTGGTCTCTTATAATTCTCTTTTTACTTGTATTCTTTTTAGTAATATATTGATGTATTATTACAACAAAAAATGTTTTCTGTTTTCATGGATTTTTAAGTTTCATTTATTCCTGTGATGGCAAAATGGAATATTCAGCAGCCACTATACTCCAGTCTTCAGTGTCACGCAAATCATTATAATATAATGATTGAAAATTTGTTCAAAGTTGTCTTTCCGCCTTGTGTTTCCAGGGCTTAATGAAAAAATTTATTCGCTGCTCAACAAGAGTGACTGTTGGAACAATCAAGAAGTTTTTAAGTCTGAAGTTAAAGCTTCCCAGTTCTTATGAGGTAACACCTGAATATCTTTAGTCTGTATGTATGTGACCATTTTTCCTGTAATCAAAAAAAAGAAGAGTATCCACTATTTGGTGGATATTATATAATGCCTTTCCGTTTTGTTTATATTGCACACGTCTATATTATTATGCATTTTGCAGACACATTCATGCTAACGTTGTATTACATATAGTGCATAAGCTATATAAAACCTATATGTTAGATTAGTACATGTGTTCCCAGGTACTCAAACCATGACCTTGGCGAAATATGCTCTTCTAGGACTCAACTGTCTTTGACTTCATTGCACGTGTTTCACAAATGAACCACCATATTCTCACGTTTATCATGTTTCTGCTGTTTATGTTTTGCTTGTTTCATGTTTGCTTGGTCAATTTAGTTTACCGTACAATGTAATTGCTCTGACAGTTTAAGGCTGAGGATACATTGGGCAGCTTTTTGAGCAATGTTACCGGGCATCTTTAGAAAATGTTGCCGTAAACTGTCAACCAGTACAGACACAGGCCCCAAGACCGATCTAAATGATCCAGATAGAAATTTGTTACCCAGTGCTCAGTGCAACATTGCTCAAAAAAAGTTGCCAGTGTATCATCAGCCTAACTAACTTTTTCTGCAGCTAGATGTTCTATGCAATGGTGAGATCATGGGTAAAGACCACACCATGGAGTTTATCTACATGACTCGCTGGAGGCTTCGAGGAGAAAATGTAAGCTATAAGAATACCAGCGTCTCCTTCTGTCCTCTCTTCTCATGTGTGAAATCTAAATACTCTCATCCGTTTCACTGGGATGAGCAGTGCGGCAGAACCTATTACTCAAAACAGGTTCATAACAAGTTGTGTGGTTTTGCTTGTTGTGGTATTTATAATTTAAAGCAATAAACTTAAGACAGCCATAAAACGTTAAGGTTAATTTTGCAAGTCGAGTTAGTCCCACACCCCCCTTTTCTCAGTTGGGAATGCATTTCAGAGTTAATTCTAGCATTATGATTGTCACTTTTACACAAGGCTGTCATGGTGTATGGAGTTATGAGGTCCAGGGTCAGGTCTTGAATCGCTATTGTGGTGAAGGGGTTACAGATGCCCCACTGGGGGGTCTCTGCTCTGTTTTCATACCCAAGCATATCCTCTTACAACTCACCAGGGGACTTCATATGGTAATGCCACATCTTAATGAGGGTCCCTGTATGTCTTTCCTTTTGAGTGGAAAAGCCACCACTTAGGATCTAACAGCTCCTGTACATTTCACCATATTTTTTTTTAATCACGTAACAAAACTATTAATATAATAAATATTATTATAAAATATTTATATTATATTATATAATAATATTCAATATCAGTTGACATTCCTATATATAATGGTTTTGGTGAATATTACATTTATCACTTAAATTTATCATAAATTACATGCATGGTGTAAAACCACGCACTGTAATAAAGTTGGCAGCAATGTCCTATTCACGCGGACTTTAATAACAGAATTATCATTTTTGGGTGAACTGTTCTTTTAACAGCAATGAATAAACATTCAACACATATGTTCTATTAGTGATTAAGTATGTCAGTTTCATTTAAACTAAAATGTACACTGTATACTCATCTGCAACATGTCTCTTTCTCCAGGCCTACCCAATGGTACTTGAATATCGACCACGCATTGATTTTGGCTAGGTTGAAAAATCCTGCACTAATTTCAGCCTATGATCAGACAGCGAATTGAATGGACATGTCCAGTTCTGAAGATCTACCCATCTCTTCTGTTTAATTACTTTGCCTCATTATTGGGATCAGTTAGTGAATAGAAGCCTGCGACACTTACCGTGTGCCACAGGGATTTGTCTGTTGTTGGTTTATTTACCAAAGTGACACAAAAGTCATGTTTAAGGGCCTTTACCAATTTGAATAAGATGGTATCTTCTTTTTAAAAAAAAGTCACAATATAAAAATCTCAAGTATATGCGGCAGTGCCTTTTCCCATACATCATCTCATAAAGAGCTTCTGTGGACAGACATTTTATAAAGATGTTTATAAAGGTGTGTTTTTGAAGACGTTTTCCTTTTGTGTTCCACAGAAGGAACAAAGTCATAGTCAAGACAAGTTTTGAAAAACATGAGAGGTTTAAATGATGACAATATGTTCATATTTAGTGGTTTAATATTATAAGTCTCCTGATGTTTAAAGCTTTAGACTGGTTCAGAGCCTCCAAGATCCTCCAAGGTTTTTAAACTGGTCTGTTTTTGAATGCCCTCTTAAGGGATTTTATTTATTATATGCCATACCTCTGTGCTCACACAAATGCCTTTTCGTTTGAGGGTTTTGGTGACTTCTCTGCACATGTGCCTCATTTAAAAGGAAAAAAAATGAAGGTGAAATGAACTTAGCTAAACGCATTGAGTAGTGGTTTTACAATGTCTTCATACTTCCCTGGCATCCTAATTGAAAAAAAAAGTTGAGCTTTACTGTCATTGTGTCATTTTTTGGTTTATGGTTGACAGGCAATAAGTCCCCCCCTCCGTTTTAAAAACTTGGCTGTAATGTTCATAATTGCTGTTTTGAATATTGAGTCATGCTTTCCTGTTTTATGTCAGAATACAGTTTTTTTGCAGTAAATTCAGAATCAAAAAAATGACAAAGTAAAGGAAGTATTCATGGTTTATTCTTGCAAAATAGAATTAAAGCATTTACTTGATTATATACACAGGCTTCTTGACAGTATATTAGTCTAGTCGTGTTACACCAAAGACACTCTACATCATGACCACATGGGATACATTCTAAACTGTTTGTCTTACCTTACAACTGTACTTGCAAACAGAGGCCATGTGGAAAAACTTAAGTTTGAATGTCTGTGCATGAAGCGAAAATACCTACTTTCTCAAACAGAGTTCAGAATTTTTTTTCCCCTCATAAATCTCCCTAAAATTGGCTTCTGACAGAATCACACTAATTCTGTTTGGAAGAAATCTAGAGCAACAAGGTCAAAAAAGAAGAAATTATTATTTTGCAATTGTTTTCACATCAAAGAAGTTGACTCTGAATTATAAAAACTGTGTTTAAGTAGAATTCTGAAAAATATGTGTTTAGAATAGACTTTTGAATGTCCCTGCGCTGCAATGATCAATATGTATTTTTGTAAAGAGCCCTTGTAGATATTTTAAAAATGGAAATCTATGTTGTATGTTTAACAAACATCAAATGCTGCTTAGAATAATCTATTCTATTTTTCAATGTAAAGTCCCTGAGGTGATTCCTAGAGTTAGAAATGTGTATATGACAGTTATTGTATTTGTGAGTCTTTGTTCAGAAGAAAAATACACTCATGATTATTGATGTTATTGTGTGTGTGATTTTTGATTTCATACTCATTTCAAGGTAATTAAAATAGATAATGCAATATTGTATTGCATGTGTTGCAGACAATTCGATTCTTTTTCCCTCATGAAAATGGTCTCATTGCATCGTGGTGGGTGCGGCAGCACTGCCTCATATTTTCTATGTGATTTCATCTAAGGTTCATCTGCCAAGGATAGAATTTCTCTACAGCCAAAATCCATCGACTTTTCAAGTGGTTTGGCTTTCATTATTTGATGAGGAGAAATGCTGCCGAAAGATCAATTCAAAGTGAGAGATAACTTCTCAAACACACACACACACACACACACACACACAGGAACGGGAACTCCCCATAGGATAAATGATGTATACTGTACAAACTCTATTTTATATCATCTAACACTAAGCTAAGCCATCCCTATAAAATATTGACATTTTCTGAATTTTAATGAATACATTTATTATGTTTTTTAATCTATTTCAGTCACAATAACAAACCTTTTTTTTACCTTCTAAATTTTATTTAAGCTTTATAAGGGAATATGTGTGTGTGTGTCTAAAATGTAAAGGTCATAGATCTTAAGATACACAAAGGTTCAGCAGACTGCGGCTCAGCTTTGCTTTCCTGGAGTTAATGCTCTGGAAGACGCACCAGTCTGAAAAGAGACAATGCCTGGGTTCTGCACTCAAGGAAGTGGATTTCTCCCACGTTCTCCAACAGGTCAGTCACAACACTTCTGGATTTACACTCTGTGCTATTGCTAGCCAGTCAGTTTTTCCAAAAGCACTCTCTTCTGTCTAGGAAAGTGTATGTTTCTTCACCTGTGCCAAATGCGTTCTCCATCTGCACAACAGAGGATTATTGGAATCTTTGTGTACCTTTCTGTCTTTTTCTGTAAAAGAGAACAGAGGTTAACTTATTTAACTGAATTTAGATATTAGAAAACGCTAAAAATGGTGTGGTGACATTGGTGTCTTCGACAAGATATCATCTCATCTATCTCCAGAAACAGCTTGTTTGGACGTTTTTAATACTTTATAGGAAAAACATGAAAAAACTACACTGTTTATAC